>NC_089594.1:31702738-31822696 GCF_019320115.1 Miscanthus floridulus
CCAGAAAATTTTACTAGCCCGGACGATCTTCATTGTGTAAAAATATTTGCCTAGCAAATTACCGTATTTTTCTTTGCTGCAAACAAAATTTTCTTTTAAACTTTGTTGACGAGCCAGACCGGCCACCCGAGGTGACCGGGCGGTGGCTCCGCCCCTGATTGAGCCGCATGCTGGAAGAAACTACTGTACACTAGGTGTTGTTTGGTTTAACTAATAGAGTGGGAATGGTAATAGAATTAGTCGGCAGCGCTATCGGTCACAGTGTAGTCATTACCATGTTTTGTTTGGTTAGCTCGTGAGAGAGGCGACTCGCTGCGGGATAGGTTGACACCGGATAGGGAGCGGTGACTCTGATAGGGCTGTGAATGATTGCGGTCCGGTCCAACCAAACAACCAACGGGCCCTAAAAACACTGTAAACCCATTGTGGGCTGAAAAGGTCAAACCAAACACGTTCTTAGTTGAAGCTTACCTCACAAAAAAATTGATAAGCATACTTTTCCCGGTATCATAAACATTAATGTTAAAAAATCCAGTTGGAAACTTGCAGGTGGGAGATGATCTGCTTGGGTATTCTTCACTAAAATACATAGTAAGTGGAAAATATCCACCCTCCTAGTCAATCTGGACAAAAATAATGGAACAGACGATTTTAATGTAGTCCGGTAAGCGCCTGCTTGGATCCATGACTAGTTACTGTGTAATTTTGCCAAGCGAGAATATACAGTAAAGCTGCTTGTTTGGATTTCTTGCCAGGGTGTCTTGGAACCCGTGCGAACAAGGATTTCCTCGCCAGCAAGGGAGAGCCAAAATGACTCTCTTGGCTGGGCAGGGCTAGGCTAGCTAGGCAAGACAAGGCTAAAAAAGAATAAGCATGCCCTTACCTCGCTGCCATCTCACTCGGCAGGTTAGTTGCATAAACGGTTTTATGGCCTTCTTATACTGTTTAGTAGGTGCTTCTCCATTTTTTTTGTTTACGGATACTTGAGCCTGGTATTAACTTATACGATTTGTGCTTTTGGCAGATGTGTAGGGATGAAAACAGACAGAAACCGGCAGAAAAACTCATCTCCCATTTCCGTTTCTACAGTTTTAGCGAAAACGGGATCGGATTCAGAAAAAAACGGAATTAAAAATGGATAGAGATACATGGATATACAGAAACAGACAAATATGGACTTAGAGCTAGAAAATTAATTTAGAATAACATGATCAAATATACTCGAGTATACATGAACAAAGTCACAAAATAATATACACGCACGAAGTTATCGGTCCAATATTCGCTAGCATGCCATTTTTTCACATGTTAACATGCATAATTGGTGATTAGTAGGTCTATGAACATATCAATTTCTAGACATATTTCACATAGATTGAAAACGGGAACCAAAACGTAACAAATACGGGTCAATTCCAGATGAAAACGGGATCCCACGTAAACAGGCGAAAAAACCCCTCTCCTATTTCCGTAAATACAGAAAGTGGGATCCCACAAATACGAAAACAGGCAGAACAAATTAGAAAACAGAATGGATCGGAACGATATTTTTTCCGTACTTTTTCAACCTTAGATGTGTATGACTTCAAATAAATGGAAATCTTACTTTTTGTGGGCCCATCATATGTCTGAATTTTCATAACTTAAAATGCTCAATTATAGTTAAAGGCAAGTCTCTTTTATTGTTGCTGTTCTCCATGAACTGCTGTATGCTTGTGTAGTCATGGCACAATACCTGACCAGGCCTCTCTTTTTCTTTCGAAAAATGATTAGGATAGGGCGTTTGGACGGTGCTTTTCATCGGACGCATTAACTCGTCGTCATATCTAAACGTGTGCTTGCCGGCTTAGGCTTCACTACACAGGTCCACACACCGATTCACTCGCTCATTCTTAGCCACAAGGAGTCGCTCGCTGCGCCACTTTGCCTCTGTGCTGCTGCCTCCGCACCTCTGAGGCACAGCGCTCAGCCGCTGGCCCTGCCAGGTGCAGTGCGCGGCCACCTCCGAGTCGCGGCACTCAGCTGCCCTCTCTCAGTCATGCGGCCGCTGCCTCCACGACACGTCACACAGCCACCACCGGCGGCGGCCTGCCGCCTACAAGCGCCATCTGTCCCGCTACCTCCAGTGAACTCCACATGCTGACGAGCCTCTGTTCTCCCAAGCAGCAAGGAGATGCTATGTTGAAAGCGTATGTTGCAAGCGTATGTTTTAAGTATTTCAAATGTTTCAGAGGTATGTTGCAAGTGTTTAATATGAATGTTGCAAAAGTAGATCGGGATGTTGCATATGTTGCAATGGCTATACACGTATGTTGCAAGCATATTGTCGAAATGTTTCATCTGTTTTTTAGACGTATGTTGCAAGTGTGTTTATTTGGATGTTGCATATGTTTCACACATATGTTGCACGTGTTTTATCTGGATGTTGCAAATATTTTGCAATGGCTTTTTCAAGTGTTTTTGCAAGTGTTTCAGACACATATTTCAAGTGTTTCATCTGTCTTCAGACATATGTTGCAAATATTGCATTTGGATATTTCAAAAGTAGATTAGGTGTTGCACATGTTGCAAATGGTGTTGGTGGCCAGTGGACAGCGGCCTATCGTAGGGCTTCAGCTGCTACCTCATGCGGCGCACGTCACCCTCTCCTCTCCCTCCCCTCCCTTCCCTTCCCTCCGTCTCACTGCGGCACTTCAAGCTCGACCTAGATGCGGAGTTCGGCGGCGCTAGAGCAGGATGGGACGCGGGGCGGGGGCGTGGTGCGACCCGGGCCGTGGTGCTGCGTCTGCGACACGGGGCGCTGGCGCAGGATGGACACGGGCAGGGCTCACTTCCGTATTTCAGGTAGGGCGCAAGAGGTGTGTCGAGACGTCCGGACGACACTAGCCCTTTCTTTTTTTTTCTTTTTTTGAAATTCCTGACCAGGCCTGATAGTGCTATAAACACTGTAGTATTAATGTGAGCTGATATTATTATATATCAATATATTATGCATGTTCATCCATCCATGGCTTTTCGTATTCACGCACGCTACCACTTTTTGGGTTTTAATCAGCTCACATTTTGTTACAGGCGGCGTGAATACTACAGTGGTAACGTTTAGGGTTTGGTCGTCGGTGAGGCGGCGGAGGCAGCGTACGGCTGTGGCTCGCATGCTCCCCCGGCGAGCAGATGACCAGCCTTCCGGCGAACTAGAGCGCCCTCGTACGCCGGAGACCAGGTCAGTTCCTTGCCGCATTTCCCCCTCCCCTCTCTCCCCACTCACTTGGTTACTGTTTTAAACCAAGTGTTCTAGCTCATTTCCCTTACGGCTGGGCAATGTGGGATTAGCAAGTGCTACTGTCATTGTGGTTATATTTAGGACCATGCTGCAGCGGTCACACCTCTGAAACTGGTCACCTTGTACAGACATTGTCAGCAGTAAATCCCATTTGTGGGAAATATCCAAATTAAGGATGGAGTCCTCTTCATCAGTCAAGACAAGGCATTTAACGATTACATTTTTTATCAGATTGATGGCACGTTTAGGAAATTGATAAATGACATTAGGCTTTATAGGTTGCACATCCTCTCTAATTCTCATTATCATAGTTGTTAGCCCACGGGATCAACGGCTCAGGTGAGTCAACCACTCACCAGTCTTGCCGACCGTGGTCGACCACGACCAAGGCTGTCCGACCACACACACTATGGCTCGAGGTAGAAGAAGAGGGAGAACAGAGCATACACACATAGTACAAGCACCAACGTTGCCTGGAGCCCTGTCTAGAAGATGGCAAAACTGAACTCTCTTTGTTGAGTTGCAGTGGCAAACTATATATACAACTCTATCCATCTAGTCCTAGTACAGCGCACATGCTATAACAGAAATTAGATAACACAGCAGGACTGACATCTGCGCATGTCCCTGCATGTGGCTACAGTGCGGCAGGTGAGCCATTCGGCGCCTGCCTCTACAACGACTACAGTACCACAGCAGGGGGACTTTTCGGCGCCGCCTTCCCTTGCTATGTGTTCACACAAGGAAGTAGTAGATTATCTAACAATCTTCCCCTAATCCTACCGCTATCTCTTGTACCCTCTCCATGCTGATCATCTCCTTCAGCTCCGTGAGTCGAAGACGTCCGAGCAGCTTGGTGAGGACGTTCTCGAGTTGCCGACCAGTTTCGACGAACTCGATGATGATGTGCTCTCGATCAACACAGTCCCTGAGGAAGTGGAACTTCATGTCGATGTGTTTGCTCCGGTCGTGCAGAACTAGATTCTTCGCGAGGGCAATGGCGGGCTAGTTGTCCACCATCAGTGCTGGTGGGTGAGCTTCCGCACCAGTCAGCTCGCCCAGCAGCCGACGTAGCCACACAACTTGGCACGCCACTGTGGCCGCCGCTACATACTCTGCCTTGCACGTAGATAGCGCCACCACCTTCTATTTCAGCGACAACCATGAAATTGGGGCCGACCTGAGGAAGACGAGCACGCCAGAGGTGCTCTGTCGTCCGTCGATGTCCCCCGCCATATCTGCATCGCTAAACATAGTGAGCTGTAGTCTACTCCCACTGGTCTTGGGAAAGATGATCCCTTGATCTACTGTCCCCTTGACGTAGCGTAGTAGCCGCTTCACCGTAGCCCAGTGATCCTCTCTGGGATCCTCCATGAAGCGGTTGACGTAGCCCACGACGAACGCAATGTCCAGCCTTGTGTGGACTAGGTAGCGCAGACCGCCGACGATGCTCCGGTAGAGTGTTGCATCCACCTTCGCCGCAGTGCTGGCCTTCGTTAGCTTCAGCCGCTCCTCTATCGGAGTCATGCATGGCTTGCACTCAGCCATGCCATTCTGTTCTAATAGCTTGGAGGCATACGCGCTCTAACCGAGCATGAGTTCCTCCTTCCCCTATCTCACCTTGATGCCGAGGTAGTAGGAGAGTGCGCCAAGATCGCTCATTTGAAAACAAGTCACCATCTCGCGCTTGAAGCCGTTGATGTCCTCTGTGCGCGCATTGGTGACGATCAAGTCGTTCACATACACGCCGACGACGAGCTCCTCCTTCCCCCATTGCCATGTGTAGAGCACGTGCTCGGTTGCGCACCACTGAAACCCAAGCTCACCCAGCGTGGCATCAAGCTTGGCGTTCCATGCTCGTGGGGCCTGCCGCAGCCCGTAGAGCATCTTGCGCAATCAGAGCACCCTGTGCTTCTCTCCCTTGACGGTGAAACCTAGAGGTTGCCTGACGAAGACTGTCTCCGCCAGCTCACCATTGAGGAAGCCCGATTTAACATCCAAGTGATGGACATGCCAGTCCTTTGCTGCTGTCAAGGTTAGTAGCAAACGAACGGACTCCATGCGCGCTACTAGCGCAAAGACTTCCTCGAAGTCGATGCCCTCGCGCTGAACAAAGCCTCGGACGACGAGGTGTGCCTTGTGCTTGATAATGGCGCCGAGTTCATCCCGCTTAACCTTGTATACCCACTTCAGGCTGATCGGATGGCATCCTGGAGGTGGATCGACGAGCTGTCATGTCTCATTTTCCTCGATCGCCTTCATCTCCTCTAGCATCGCCCATCGCCATTTTCCATCATGCTCCGCCAGCACGAACGTGGGTGGTTCCTCTACACTGACGAGCAACAGCTCTTGGTCATTGAGCAGCCGACCAGCTAGTCTTGAGGGCCCTGTGCTGCCGACGAGGTCGTCCAGCCTATAGAACCGCACATCCTCACCTTCGTGGAAGGCATCTGAAAGGATCAAGATGCCCAAGAGGGGGGTGAATTGGGCTAATTCTAAAATTTCTTTGCAATAATTAAGTCCTACGGTTAGCCCAATTAACCCCTTGTGCCTAGAAAGTGTTTCTATTGACCTACCACACAAAAGTTTAGCAACCTATGTTCCAATCCTACTCTAGCATGGCAATTCTATGAATGTAAATGATAAGAATTGAATTGCTCAGAGTAAATGCACAAAGTAAAGAGAGAAGGAGGAATGCAGCGATGTTTTGTCAAGGAATCAGAGAGTCGCCACTCCCCACTAGCCCTCGTTGGAGCACCCGTACAAGGGTGTAGCTCCCCCTTGATCCACACAAGGATCAAGGGCTCTCTACGGGTTGATTCTTTGATACTCCGTCGCGGTGAATCACCACAACCACTCACAACTTGAGTTGGGTCATTCACAAGCTCCACCGGATGATCACCAAACTCCTAATCACCACCAAGCCATCTAGGTGATGGCGATCACCAAGAGTAACAAGCATGAACTCTCACTTGACCATGACAAGCCTAATGAGAAGGGTGGAAGCACACTTTGCTACTCTTGCTTTCACTAATGAGGGCTCTCTTTGGGATTCTCAAATCTCAATCACCTCACTAGGACCTTGCTCTTCTTGGCACTCTCAAAGGTGTTTCTCAGCTATTGGAATGAGCAAAAGTACCCCCTCGCACGAACAGAGGAAGTATTTATAACCTTGGTTGAAAAACGAACCGTTATGTGCCTTTGTGGGGTGACCAGATGCTCCGGTCATGTTGACCGGACGCTCTGGTCAGTTCTCCTTGGACTCAAGTGTCTAAGTTGTGACCGGACGTGTCCGGTCACGATTTTCCCTCTCTAGAACCTTACTGGAGTCGACCGAACGCTAGGACCCAGTGTCAGGTCACTCACCTCTCAGTGTTCAGTCGCACCAGATGAAATCACCTTGATCAAATGAACTGACCGAACTCTACGCCAGCGTCCGGTCACTCCGGAACCAGCGTCCGGTCAGCATTTGACCCTCCATTCACTTCCAACTCTCGATCATACATGAATGAAGTTTGCTCCAATGGATCTAAGGGCTTTTTAGGAGCTACCTAGTGCTAGATTTAGCAAGTGTGCACCACACCTAACTCACTAGACTCACCAAGGTCAAGCTACCCGTCCATACCCCCCTTAATAGTATGGCCAAAGGAAAAAACAAAGTCCTAAACTACTCTAAGTGTCTCCTCTACACCAAGCGACACTTAGAACTAGTCCATCCTTAACCTTGTCATCCATCCTTTGAAAACTGAAATGATTTCCATCATAGGGGCATGACCACCATGATAGCCCAATCGTTCTCCATTACCGTGACCTAACTTAATTGCTTCTGCAAAACACATGTTAGTCACAGTAACCATATATTATCATTAATCACCGAAACCCAACTAGGGGCCTAGATGCTTTTAGCATCCACGAACTCAGTGATGTCACTTGGAGGTGAAGCGAACTCAATCAGTGTTGATGGAGTTCCCTGTTCCGCTGGAGTGCTCGACACGACACCTGGAGTGCTCGGCACCCTGGTTGCAGTGCTCGGCACTACTTCTAGACAGCTCGTCACTACTCCTACAGTGCTCGGCACCACTGTAGGAGTGCTCAGCCTCAGTCTTGGAGTGATCGGCACCACTGCAAGACCTCTTGGCTCTGCCATGGGAGTGCTCAGCACCCGTCCTAGAGTGGTCGCCACCACTACAGAACCTCCTGGTGCCACTCCCTAGGAGTGCTCGACTCTATGGCTGGAGTGCTCAGCACCTCTTCCCCAGCGTCTCCACAACCGTGGATGACCAGGTGCTCGATGACGAAGGTGCTGGTGAAGCCGCCAGCTTCCCCCATGCTCGAACTAGTCCAGTCCCAAGCCGCCTTCTTGTCGAACACGATGTCGCGCGAGACAAACACCTTGTCTCCATGTGGGTCGTAGAGCCAATATGCCTTGGTACCCTCTGCGTAGCCTAGGAACACCATTGGTGTGCTCCTGTCCTCCAGCTTGGTGAGGTTCGGCTTCGTCTTCCTGACATGGCCGATACAGCCGAATGTCCGAAGGAAGGACACGCTCGGCTTGCGCCCATACCAAGCTTCAAACGACATCTTGCCCGTCAGGGCCTTGGTCGGAGCGTGGTTGAGGATGAGCACTGTCGTGGTCACTGCCTCACCCTAGAACCTTGCAAGCATGCCTTTGGCCTTCATCATGGATCGAGCCATGCCGACCACCGTCTAGTTCCGCCTCTCCACCACACCATTCTATTGTGGTGAGTATGGCACGGTGTAGTGTCGCACCACACCCTGATCTGCCTAGTACGCAGCGAACTCCACCGAAGTGAATTCACCACCGCGATCAGTCCTCAGCACGTGGAGCTTCTTGCCGCTCTTAGCCTCTGTGCGTATCTTGAACTTCTTGATCGCCGCCACCGCTTCGTCCTTGCTCGTCAGGAGTTGCAACCCCATGTAGAGACTACAATCATCCACGAGCAGGAGGAAGTACCACCAACCACCGTTTGTAGCTGGTGTGATCGGCCTGCAGAGGTTGTTGTGGATGAGCTTGATAGCGCCTTCGCACGATACTTGGCCGCCTTTGGGAATGGTAGCCTCCTCTGCTTCCCGGTCAGGCAGCTATCACACAGCTCACCTCCATGCTTGATGTGGGGTAGCCCTCGGATCATCTTCTCCAGCCGACCAAGCGTGTCGAAGCTGAGATGTCCGAACCAGGCATGCCACATCCACGGTTCCTCGGTGTGCCTTGCCGCTAGGCACACCGGCTGCTCTACCTTTAGGTCAAGCAGGTACAACCGGTTCAAGGACCTCTTCACCTTGGCAAGAAGTCGCTGCTCCTGGTCCCTGATCCTAAGGACTCCGTCCTTGATCAGTATCTTGCTACCGCGCTCATCCAGCTGACCAATGTTGATGATGCTGGAACGTAGCTGCGGGATGTAATATACATCCATTAGTGCACGGTGCTCCCCATTCTGGCACCTGAAGATGATGGTGCCACGCCCTTGGATAGCCACCGTTGAGCCATCACCAAACTTCACCGTACCGATAACATCGTCGTCGAGCTCGGAGAAGGATGCCTTGGAGCCTGTCATGTGGTTGTTGGCACCAGAGTCTAGATACCACCGCTGCTCCTAGTCGGCGCCCACACGTCCGAGGTGGACTTAGGTGCGTGGTTCGTCGAGGTTGATAGCCTTCCGGGCCTTCCTAGGTCCTTCCACCATCGTCACCTCTTCCTTCTCCTCGGCCTCAATGTTGTGCAGTACATAGAACGTCGCCATCAGAATAGTGGCCTCATCATCATCATCAGCTTGCACCAGATGAGCCTCAGCCTTCTTCTCCTGCTTGCGACTTGGGCACTCTTGTGCCTAATGGCCCGTCTTCCCGTAGCACCGATAGGCATTGGTGTCGACCTACTTCTTCTTCTCTGAAGAAGCCTTGCCGCGGCGCTTGCCATCGCCATCGCGGCTGGAGGAGGTTGCCTTCCTGAAGTTCCTCCAAGCAGCCTACTTCTCTTCCGTCAGCAGCAGTTTGCCGCTGTCCTTCGTTGCTGTCTCCTGCTCCAGGCGCTCATCCACTGCCCGTAGACGGCCTGTCACATCCTCAATGGTGAGAGTGGACAACTCCAGCATCGTCTCTATGGAGAGAGCGATCTGGATGTACTTTGCCGGCACGGAGTGGAGGTACATGGAGACCACCTCCTCTTCGTTGATGGTGATGCCATGGCTCTTCAGCTTGCTAATGAGTGTCTGTAGATGGAGGGAGAAGTCCTCCACCATTTCACCATCCTTGAACTTGAGGTTGGCGTACTCCTGCTTCAGAAGCTGGGCCATCGCCTTCTTTTGTGCGGTTGGAACCGACGCGCATCACCGCAATAGCCTCCCACGCCTCCTTAGCAGAGCTCTTCGCCCCCAACGGCTCCCTGTACTCCACCGATACAGTAGCGAGGATAGCCTCCAATGCTGACATGTCATTTTCCTCATTGTCGGTGCCCTTGTCAACAGCATTCCAGAGCCGTCGGGCTTTGAGCTTGACCTTCATGGTCACCGACCACTCTCTATAGTTGGTGCGAGTCAGCGTCGGCCAACTGATGCCGCTGACCTCCCGCACTGTGCGAACAACGACCTCCGGTTGTGGCTGGGCAGCCACAGCAGTGCCACTGCTGTCGCCCATCTCCGAACCGTTCGTCATTGCCAACGGTTAGTCCGGCAACGGCGTTCGTACGGCTCCGATACCACTTGTTAGCCCACAGGATCACCGGCTCAGGTGAGTGAACCACTCACTAGTCTTGCCGACCCCAGCCGAGCATGACCAAGGCTATCCGACCACACACACTATGGCTCGAGGTAGAAGAAGAGAGAGAACAGAGCATACACACACAGTACAAGCACTAGCGTTGGCTGCAGCCCTGTCTAGAAGATGGCAAAACTGAACTCTTTTTGTTGAGTTACAGTGGCAAACTATATATACAACTCTATCCATCTAGTCCTAGTACAACGCACATGCTGCAACAGAAACTAGATAACACAGCAGGACTGACTTCTGCGCCTGTCCCTGCATGTGGCTACAGTGTGGCAGGTGAGCCGTTCGGCGCCTGCCTCTACAGCGGCTACAGTACCACAGCAGGAGGCCTTTTCGGCGCCGTCTTCCCTTGCTGTGTGTTCACACAAGGAAGCAGTAGATTATCTAACAATAGTGCAGCGGCACTCCCGAATATTTTATAGCTAATTCACCTAAAGGACAACCAATTATGCAAGATGCATGGTGAGAAAAATGATGGTGTCAAGTCAACTGCAGATTGCAGTGACATCACACCTTCTGTTCTCATGCTATTTAACAGCCCTTCTTTTAACACTGATGGTGGTTTCAAATCCATTTCATCAGCACGAAGCTGGAGAATCCAATTTTCCTGAATGGCACTAAAGAAATCGGTTGGCTTGAGCCTTCGCTGGCTATGCTCTGTACTACGCTGTCATAGACAAACATGGTAGCATTCTTGTCTTACTATAAGTTCCAAGCAATATGTCATGTATAATGTGGTTTCCTTGATCTGTTTATTTTGTTTATTTATGCAGTCCATCTGACTTGTTCAAGCCCTTGAATGAGACCGTACCGTGTCCTGGACAAATGTGGTAGCATTCTAATTCAATATCAGTTGTAAGCAATATGTCATGGAGACTGTTTTCCTTGATCTCTTTATTTTGTTTTTGCAGTCAGTCTGACTCTGACATGTTTGGGGACTCAAGTGAGATGGATCCGTACGATGAGATGGATCTGTATGGTGTAAGAGGACCTGACTTTGTTTTGCATAATGATATTTTCTTTTAGCAATGCTGAGCATCTTCATTACTTTCTTACAGGACCTTGTTCGTTCGTCACACACTGACGCATGCTACCCGGAGAGATTCTCCGACAACGGTGGGTCATCTGGTAGATGGATGGGTAAACAAAGTGAGCATGGCAGGGCACTCAAAGAACTTGTCCTGCTCATTGAAAGTCTAGATCTGCGTATTGAGTTACTTGAGCACGAACTCTCCCAAAAGAGCAATTCGCTCCTATCACGCCTGCAGGAAATAAAAGAAAAAGTTGATGTTGTGCAGGCATGCAAATATTATTTCTCTTAATTTGCTTCACTTCTTTGATTTCATCTACTTGTGTTATTCCTAACTGACTCTGTTATTGTAGAAATATTTCCATTGAAGCCATTCCATTTGTGGAAGCTGTGGTTATCATGGATCAGCAGGTTCTCACAACTCTACTTCCACGTAAAGCGCTCTGCAAACCTTGCAGCCCACCAGTACGTAGTTGATTAATGAAATGACAAGCTAGTATTTCCCAAAAAATGAAAAAAAAAACTCTGATGTAGTATCATGCATCCTGAATGTGATGTAATAATGAACAAAGCAGATGAAGTGCAGGGATGTTGCTTTGATAATGTGATGTGGTCTTTTTCTAAATGATGTGATTCCATTGCTTGTGCTGACTAATTTGATATCTCCGTAGTCAGTACTTATATCAATATTGTCAGTATGGTCCACTGTAGGTTTCATCATCTTGCATTGTTGAAACGTTTGCTATTAATGTGCTATTCTGCTCGTGCTTTGTTTGCTTCAAGTATGTTCAGTCACCATATGACTGCTCTAGTATTGCTCGGCCGTGTGAAACTCAGATTTTATTAAATGGAGAACCTGGAGACTTCATTATCCACCGCTCTGGCCTTCGCCGGGGAGATCCCCTCTTGCCAATGCTATTCATTTTGGTGATGAATGTTTTGAATTCTCTAGTGAGACGGGCCACCCAGGAGGGTTTCCTAGCCTTTAGCAATACAGCAAGTGCAACATTGTATTTCGATTTCCTTCTATGCTGATGATGTGGTGACGTTCCTTCGGCCGAAAGCTAATAATCTCACCCTCATCAGGGAGTTGCTTGATGTTTTTGGCTGGGTTAGTGGGCTGGTTACTAACATTGCAAGGAGCTCAGTTACTAAGGCTACTGAAAAACGGCGCAGGGGATTTCTTTGGGTTGGTCAAGAAAAAGCAAATGGTGGCAATTGTCTAGTCTCTTGGGATATTTGTAAGGAGCCACTACTCTGTGGAGGACTTTGCATACATAATCTGGAAATCTTAGGTTGGTCCTGTAAGATCGTGACATCTAAGAGGAGGGGTGAATTAGACAACTTAAAACTCTAACTCTAAACTATAGCATCTTTTTCTACCTAATCAAAACCTATGTAAGAAAATAATCTAAATGTACAACTACGGTTTTGCTAGTGTGTTGTTATCTCTACCGTAAAAAGGAGTTATGCAACCTAGGTTCCAAACCTATCAACTAGCCTATCACTAAGCTAGGAAAGTAAAGCACAAACCAAGATTGCAATGTAATGCGGAAGTTAAAGAGTAAGGCAGAGATATGCAAACTCCCGTCGACGACTCCGATATTTTTACCGAGGTATCGAGAAGCGCGTAAACTTTCCCCTAGTCCTCGTTGGAGCCTCTCGTAAGGAATCCATCACAAGGACCAAGCTCCCGGTCGGGTAACTCCATGGATAGCCCCGGGTCTTTTCCACGTGCAAGTGGGTCTCCAGTGTGCCTTCCTGCAAGCCTCTCCCGGATCGCTCCCCGCCGTCTTCACTATCAAGCTTCCGGCCGAACCGCCACGGGCCTTGTTCCCTTCGGTACACGGTGGCGGCCACACCACAAACACGGTTGGTGTGATCTCGTAAGACTACAAGCCCCTCCGATGTACAACAATGGTGCGCGCAAGCACCGAGTGGTAAGAAGTGTGCAAACATCACTAAACACTAGGCCTAAACCTAGAGCAAGCGCATAAGCGGTGGTCTAACTAACCTAAGCACTTCGCAAAGCACCTACGCTATTCACCAAATGTATCACTAAGCACTATGCAAGTAGAGATCACTAAAGTAGTGTATCAACACCCTTGGTATGTTTCCTCAGCTATCCCCATCTCAAATAGTCGGTTGGGGGTCTATTTATAGCCCAACAAGTGAGAACTAACCGTTGGACCTGAGACCCAACTTTCTGCTAGTGACCGGACGCTGATCACATCCTGATAGGACGTGTCCGGTCCTGTCGATCGTTGGAGCGTGCGCGTTGATCGGACTCTGGGCCGAGTCCGGTCTCACTCGATCGGACGCTCGCCGGTCACGCTGGCGCCGCTCTGGAACCTTTCTGGACATGATCGAACGCTACTTCTTGGTGCGTCCGGTCGTCCACAACTGCTGCGTCCGGTCCTCACTGAGTTGTTGCCGCGACGATGAACAATGAAGTCCGTGCGTCCTGTCACTGCCTCACTCAGCGTCCGGTCACTGTTGTTGACGTCTGCTGTTGCCGAGCAACTGATCGGACGCATCCGGTCCTTGTAGGGCTGCGTCCGGTCACCTCTGTGGAGCTCGTTTCTTCGCGATCTTGCGTCCGGCTTAGTTCCTATCTTCGTGCTTGGACTTTGCTTGATATCTTGATCCTCTCTTGTGCTTTTAGGGTCTTACTTAAGATGTTGATCATCGGATCAGCATGTCGCATTTGTCCAAGTCATGTTTGCACCCTATTGAACTACAAAACAATTACTTGTAAAGTCATTAGTCCAATTTGGTTGTGTTGGTCATCAAGCACCAAAATCTAAAGTAAATGGCGTATCCACTGGCTTTGGCTGGACGCTCGAGAAAAACCAATTCCTCTTGCCCTTAGGCTGGGCTACCTATTCAGGTGCCACAAATTGCTCGGGTCTTTTTCAACATGGCGGTTGAAACTTTTGTTGGCAATGGGGAAATACGTCGTTCTGGACAGATAGATAGCTGGGTGGAAAACCCATGGCTGAATTTGACCTAATCTTTTCCAGGCTCTTCCTAAGAGGATCATTAAACAACACACGGTTGCCGAAGCCCTGGTTGCCCGTCGTTGGGTAGCTAACATAAGAGGAGCTCTCTGGGACTTGGTGGAAGGTTTCTCGCTGAGACAGAATGTTGATCAGCGTGTTTGGAGGCTTGCTAGGCCCGGTTCCTACTCTAGCAAGTTGTCCTACAAGAATTTTTTTTAATTTTAACCCTTTTTGAATATAATTTTAAATCTAACACTGACGATTTTTTTTAAAACTAACACTTTTGGCCGCGCCTATTGCCCTGGATCGGCCAAATGCCTGTGCCGCGCCATGCATGGTGGCGCGGCATAGGGCTGACGTGGCGTGGGGCGGCTAGGGGGCCACTGCGTGGCCGGTCCTGCCGCGCACCGCCGCGCCCTGATCCATGGCACGGCAGGGCCAAATAGATATAGCGCGCGAGTCCCCCGTCCGCACGCACCCCTGCCCGCCCGCGCACGCCGCCAGCCAGCCGCCGCCCAGGGCACGCCTCCAGCGCCCGCACGTGGCCGTGCCCGCCCACGCCCTCGCCGGCCACTCCCGCCAGCTGCGGCCGCCCACGCCTCGCAGTACCCTCGCCGGCCGCGCCACGAACGCCGACGCGTCAAGGCCGCCCGCTCCTAAGGTACCTCTCTCTTGATTTAAAGTTATTTTGATTATTATTGTATTAGGATAATTAGTTTGTGATTTACGTAGTTAGTTTTTAGATTTTAGGTATTTATTATTTAGTTTGTGATTATTATTGTTTTAGGATATTTAATTTGCGATTGATTAGGTATTTATTATTTAGTTTGTAGTTAGTTATTTAGTTAGGGATTGTAGCGAGCCGGTCGATGGATCGTAATCCATTCGAACATTTCGATCGTGGGTTAATCCTACCGTGGCCGTAACGTTGAGCGTAACTCGCTCCCTCGCTTCTTGGTTGGTGTTTATTTTACGATCTCTAGCCCCTATCCATGTCCATAGCACATGACCATCGGGCTTTACCTCTTTTGCTCGCTTGTTTATCCTAGCCTTGTGCCGATATATATACATGTGCTTTTATATTGCATTACAAGTAGTTCAAATTTTGCAATGCTACATAATGTTAATTTAAATTTTGTTAATTTGAATACTCTAACGTTTTGTTTATCAATTTATAACAGGATGGCCCCTCCCACGCAGCACCCATTGTACCCTATTTTAGAGGTGGAGTACGACGACCAGCACCAAGCACACATCTTGAGTGACAACGACGCAGAGGTGTCCTTGCCTCCTTTGAGGCCCCGCACTCACACCAGGGCGCATCAGTGGGACGAGCGTTATACGCCGTACATACGGCGTGCCGGCTTTCTCGAGCTTGTCCATGTTGTCAACCACGGTCTTCCGCCCCTTGACCGAGCACTACTTACTGCAGCTGTAGACAGGTGCGAGTGCATTCTTTGTACGTAAACTTTCTTGTAACAAATTGGAGGCAACTAACAGTCGTTCTATTCTTATAACAGGTGGAGGCCTGAGACCCACACATTCCACCTACCTTGTGGCGAGATGACCTTGACGTTGCAGGATGTGAAGGCTATTTTAGGCCTTCGGTTGGGGGGCTTCCAGTGACAGGGATAGTTGACAATGATCACTGTAGGGAGCTGGTGGCTCAGTTTACTGGTTTTCTTCCACCGGACGACGAGGCTTCCAAGAAAAATAAGTAAGAAATTCAAGCCTATTTAATACTTGCATTACTTTCCTGCAGCAATCGGGTCTCATTTTCTTTGATCAATTACAGGAAAAGTTCCGGTGTTTCGTCGTCCTAAATCACAGAGCGCTTTGAGTACTTGGACCCACAAGCTGAGGAGGCACAGATCAATAGGTTCGCTCGAGTGTGGCTCTAGCACTTTCTTGGTGCTTTCCTCTTCCCAAACGCCTCGGGCAACACCATTAGCTGGATCTTCCTTGACATACTTCGCCAGCCATGGGAGAACATAGTAGGGTACAGCTAGGGCAGCGTAGTCCTGGCATGGACGTATCGACAGCTATGTGTTGCCTGCCGTCGCACCTCAGGACATGCGAACCTTGGGGGTTGCTCCTACCTACTCCAGGTTTGGTGTTGGGAACGATTGCCTGTTGGGAGGCCCCTTAATAATGGTTTACCGGTAAGTACTTCGGTTCATTATATTCTTCTAGGCAGTTAGATATAATGAGATTATTTGTTGCTAATTCGTTATCGTATTCAATGCAGCAATGGAACGGGCATGATACACTCCCTACAGCTCTGTATATCTGGACAGAAGCACAATTAGTTAGAGGGAATGCGTGGCGCAAGTACAGGGAGTATACGGACAGTCTCGATGTCCTGACACAGCACCAGGTTACGCTCTCTATACTATCGTAGCAGTGTCTTCTTCGATGTACACTATATCACAACCTAACACAATTACGAAATTTCAGGTGTTTTGGTGTCCTTGGGATTCTCCAGAGCTCTAGGACTATCTGAGTCCTATCACTAGGGACGAGTCACATGAGTATCGTTGCGATGTCCCTCTTATTTTCTTCCATGTGGTTGAGATTCACTTGCCCATCCGGGTCTGCAGACAGTTTGGAAGAATGACATGGTGCCCACCACCGCTTTACTCCACCAGTCAAGAATTGCACGGGTGCGTTATCGATTAATAACAATGCTACAATTTAGAGGTGTGTTTGGTACAACTAACATCGTTTTGCTGCAGGTTTGACCGCAGGAAGAGGTACAAGACCAAGGATTGGCGCGTGACACATAGCTCGTACATCCATTTGTGGCAGACCAGGGTACCACATGTGGTCTTTGAGGGTTCTCCACACGACTAGCACACCTTCGACGAGTACTTGCGGTGGCTTCACAGGTCTACGAGGACACATATCAAGCCCCCGTACACTGACATGACGATTGACGAGGACTCGAAGGAAGATGTCATCGAAGATGTGTACGACGTCACCACTAGGGAGGACACACAGCTACAGAGAGCCCCGCTTTAAAGATACATGGTAAGATACTTGAATGGTACAATTTGTTATCCTTTTGGTATTAAGTATGTATACTAAAACTGTCCAACCGCGTTTCTGTACCTAGGCGGCACAATTGTCAAGGTTGTCCAACGAAGCAGCGTTCCGGCTTCACGAGTCTAGAGGGCAGGGGCTAGGCGTTCTCACGGCTTTTGTGGAGGTAAACATAAACTTATCCGTTTCAAAAAATATTTCTTTATTGTATATGCGTTTGGCTAATGAACTAACTTTAACGTCTATTTATGCAGAAGGTGAAGAAGAGCTGCAGGAAGCTAGCTCAGAAGTTGAGCTGCATGGACACCCCTTATGAGGAACCGCCACTCCCCGTACGGTCGGGTGGCACGTCTTCAGCCTCTTTGAGGACACTAGCCGGCTCTTCTCAGGCGATGACGTAGGGTGCCACTTCCGCGGTGCGTACACCACCACATCTTAGCGCTGGGAAGGACCCTGCAGCCGAGGACGACGATGACGACGACGACGAACCCCCGGGCTTCCGCGGACAGCACGGCCAGTGGGACGAATGGCCGCAGGACGAGATCGGCATGTCTCAGCTAGGTGGTGCCCCATTTGGCACCCAAGGAGCCTCACAGGTACTAACAAAGATAGTTTGTTTCAGTACGTAGGCTCCATGAACTAACGATCATAAAGAATTATAAGTAATCGTGCATATCATATACCTGCAGGGTACGAGCCGTACGCACCGTCGACGCGACCATACCGACGTTGGCTACACTCCCAATGTGTTGCCAACAAATCCGAAGAGACAGAGGCGTCCGAGAGATCATTACACTCCTGGGTCTTAGTTTGTTTTGGTCAAACGAATATTGACATCTGAAACTTGTGGAGTTATTTGGTTATTTTATGTCAAACTTATGTCAAAACAATGAATATGTTATGTGGCAGCTTGTCAACTTGCTTCTTATTCGTTTCGTTGAGTCGCGGCAGCACTACGGGCGAGATTAAGTACCCTGCGTTCGGGAACCGGCAGTCCCGGTATATCTGGACACCGGTGGCAATTTTTCGTAATTGATTAGTTAAAATGGTGCATAACCGTATTATGAAAGACGAAAAACTAATCATTGGCTTATCAAATTCTCTATTCGGCCGTGAAAAAACTCAACAATATACTGGCGCGACGCGTTTCGATTTTACCATCCAGGTAGCCCGGGCCGGCAGCGGGCGCAGCGGCAGGTGTGGGTGCTCGTGCGGTATGTTTGGTTTAGCCGCGCCACGCAACACGGCGCGGCACTGCCGCGTCAGGGTCGGTGGCGCGGCACTGACGCGCCATGATGGGTGGCGCGGCAGGACCGGCCACGTCAGCGGCCCCCCGGCCACCCCACGCCACGTTAGCCCTGTGCCGCGCCACCATGCATGGCGCGGCACAGGCATTTGGCCGCGCCAGGGCAATAGGCGCGGCCAAAAGTGTTAGTTTTAAAAAAAATTCGTCAGTGTTAGATTTAAAATTATATTCAAAAAGGGTTAAAATTAAAAAAAAATCTCCTACAATGCCTTTTTCCTTGGTTCCATCTGCTTTGCTCCTTGGAAACAAATTTGGAAATCTTGGGCTCCTCGCTGCGAGTTCTTCATTTGGCTTGCAGTAAAGAATCGTTAATGGACGGCAAACCGACTTGCTAAAAGAGGATTCCCCCACCCAGCTGCTTGCGCCTTTTGTGATCAAGAGGAGACCCTACAACACCTATTGGTTTCATGTGTTTTTGCCTGGCAAATCTGGTACATCATTTTGCAGAAAATTGGCTTGGCCTCCATTGCATCTCAACCATCAACTCAATTCTCAAGCTGGTGGTGCCAGGTAGTTAAAGAGGTGACAAAAGACTATAAAAAGGGTTCAGTCACTGGCAATATTAGCTGCTTGGGCAATCTGGAACCACAGGAACGATTGTGTTTTCAATGGCTCTACTCCAAACATTATTACAAAGGTGTTGCAAGCTGTCACTTATGAGTGCATCCTTTGGTGCTCGGTTGGAGCAAAGGGCCTCCAGGAGCTTCTAGGAAGGTCTTTTGGGAGGGGCTCAGGACCATAGTGTGTGGTTGTTCTAGTCACGTTGCTTTCAGTCTTTATTCAGTTTTTGTTTGTCTTCTAGAGTGCTGTGGGTGTTTGAGTGTTGTTGGGATTTTGTTCCCCTGTGTTTCAGACCTTTCTTCTTAATGAAATGATACGCAACTCTCCTACGTGTTAGAGAAAAAAAAAGACTATTGTTCTCTTATCTTTGTTTCTATGTTTAACTAATCTTAAATGTTGTGATGCAGCATTACTAGGAGGTACCTGACATCAAGTGAGTCATTGTTAATGTCCATGCCATTGAGCCACAGTTTTGTACTACTCTTCAACTATATTCGAATATACTGTCATTGTCTTATACATTAACAACCTTTCTACGCAGGCACTGTGTGGAGTTCTTTGGCTCCCTTTCAAGAGAGTGGGCATTAGAATGCACGAGGGACCTTCTGCAGGTCAATCTACGGTGAAATCTTCAAATTGTTGTGCAGATAACAATGCTCGGTTTCCTAGTGTAACCTTTATGCCTTTTAGCCTATCACTTCTTTATTGTTGGTTCTAATTATTATGAAATCCATGGCACATCCGCAGGCTGCGAAAGAATACTGAGCAGCGGAGTTGACACTTTGCATTGTGCTTGTGCTTCGCTTGGACCATAACAGGAGTTGTAGACATAATGCACAAGGTTTGTATCTGAATGAATACTTACTGCTTTTCTGAACATGTAATCTCATTTTGAAATTCTGTTCCCAAATTATTCTCTTAATCTTTGGACAGGCTGGTGAAGTGCATCATGTGAAGCTGTATATGGTTGCAGTACAGAGTAACAATGTCTCTGCTGTGAATGAAGCGTTGAATGAGCTTTATGTTGTACATACACGTAATCAGTCTAGAAGGACCACCCTGGTTCCGTGGCACAGTCAACAATTGTAGTTTTACACTTAACATATGTTTGATTGGCAAGGGCAATCATAATTTTAAGAAGAGTAAATTTCACAGAACTACAACTATTTGCATCATTGTTTCAGAAAAGTACAACTCTCGGGGGCAATTTCATAGAACTACAACTACTCTTACCCTTTTGTTTCAAAAAACCTACGACTTTTGTGGTTGGCCCCACCAGTTAACCTCACATATAAGAAAGGGTCAATATGAGGCTGACAGGTGGGACCGTGCACAGAAGTCTGTAGTTTTCTGAACTATCATCAAAAGTTGTAGTTTTCTGAAACAAAGACGCAGATAGTAGTTTTACTCTTTTATAAGAATATCAGCTAGACATGTAAAGGTAAAAAGAATGGTTTCAAGATCTTGCTTCACCAATACCCGCACCAAGTAGATTAACAACCTCCATGGTCGGAAGCAAAATGGAACTATTCCCTAATAAAACAGTGAGCAGATAGTTTTTTTTTCTAAAAGTGGAAGAGACGGTATCATAAATGTAACAATAAAGCAACTACTATAGAAAACTATGGAACTACAAATAGTACTAAACCAAATAATTTCAATATGTATTACTAAAGTAACAATGAGCAGTAATGCAATAAAAAAATATAGTCTAGCCCCAAAAAAAAAGAATCATCCAAGATGCATAAGCACTAAGCAGGGGACTGGCACTAAGAAAGGATTATTCAGTCCATGAGCTTCTGCCAATACACAGCAGCAGAACATCAACTGTTTTTATGGAAAAGCTGACAGTATTCACCAAAAGTACTTATTTCGTCGTTTCCTTCAGATATTTCGTGAGGCATAGCTGCTCACGAGAAGAGCCATCACAGTTTGAGCCTTCTGGATAAGACGATAAAAGGATTTTGACAGAATTCAGTCTGTATATAATTTTGGCCATAAATACTCAACCCTGGCAAAAGCTGAAATAAACAAGTGAAGAGTTGAAAACAAATACTGCAAGAGTATTATCAAAGAAATATAATTTCCTTGCCTTATTATTTTACAATACAAATCGCTCTGTGGCATATATGAATCCCGGATTTAGTCTTGGTTCAGAATTCTTAATTTCTTCCTATAGCTGATGGTGTTCAGGTCAGAGTCAAATTGACCTTGTCCAACAAGAAGATAAACACTTCAAATATCAATCTATCAGCTATCCAGTCTGTTATTACCAAATTAGATTTGAGAATTCTATCCTATTAGCTAAGCTACTAGCGTACTAAGCTTTACATTTGGAGCTTATGTCGGTAAGAATGCAGTTTGCCCTAAATTATGCCCAGCGACAAAAAGCTGAACATGGAACAGAAGAAAAGGGATGTCAAATACGCAAATATATTACTTCAAACAATGAGAATATGCTGATTCCCTACTCAAGAGCTCTCAAGTAAAATGGCAAGTTCAGCGAAATAGTATTGTTAAAGGCTCCACAATGAAACTAAAAGGATGGATTATCCTCATTCATGGGTACACTGTTTCAGTCAACCAACAAAATTCATCAATACACAATCTTCTAAATTTAACAGATCCCCTAAAATTATTCGTTCAAGCACAACATTTTTCAGCAAAGAATTTCTACATGTTGCGCATTCATTGCATTTAGGTTGTTGCTTCTTTCAGCCTCTCTGGTTGTATTGCTTGTGTTGTTTGTGTTGTCACAATTGCCCTTTTCTTTTTGTCTGTTTGTAGCCTTCCATCGCTACTTACTTGTATTTACATCTGTTTTATTCAATGAAATTGACACAGCCTTGTGCCATTCGTTCAAGAAAAAAAAAAGCACCATGCAAAACCAACATTAGAAGAAGGTTGTTTGGTCATACATATTTAATTGGCATACTCACACAAAAAAAAAGGGATGTGAATGTTTTTGTGATCTTCAAGAACAATAATCAAAACACTACAAATTTCTACACAGAGAGCACCTTTAAAGGGCAGAGTATTTTCTAAGCATACATGACTTATCAATAGACTACTTCTTTCCATAGTCAAATGATAAATGATCAAAATGTAATGTTAACGGAAGAAACAACATGTCTTAATGAAGTTACATAAAACCTAATAAAAACTGGTACAGTAGACCTGAACAAACAAAAAATAAGTACAGTAGAATACTCGCATCATTATAACACTCGCATACTATAAGCTCAGTAGATTTCCTTCGTACAAAGCAACTGCAGAAAAATGGCACGCCTCCACTGAATCTGTGAGCGTGTTGGTCCCTGGGTCATAGATCTGTAAAAACCGCATGCCTTCATTGAACTGTATGGTGTACTGTTTGACCCAGAGACCTTTAGCAGAGTCCATCAGAATCCAAAAATCCATACTGGGAGCTGGGCCATGCACAACAGCTAAAGAGCCATTCAGGTTGGCTAATGTTAGCTGCTTTATATTTGGAAGGTCCTTGAACACCTGAGCAGCAGCATCAGGCAAGCTGATCGGGGGGCCTCGCATAGATGGCCCCCATTTCTCAGTTTCGAAGTCAAATGTAATTATCAAGTCTTCCTCAGTAACTCGGTCATCATTAGTGATAGAATGATGCGGATAAAAATATAGGGAGTAGATGACTCCATTAATTACCACACTGGTGAAAATACCAAAGTGAATGCCTTGATCGAGGGGCGCGACTGCCCTCCACCCTGTGCGGCTGCTACCGTTGACTGTGCAGACCTCGAACAGCTGCCTTCCTGCAAACTTAAGGCAAAAATAGAAAAGCTTCCGGAACACCTTGTATTGCCCTGTGCTGCTAACCTGACCAAACAGATATCTGGGTTCTGAATGCAAGTACGATGCGACATCCCCATGTTCTGTCTGGTATTTGATACACAGCCCCAGTTGCTGGGTTGAGGAATTGATCTGGTAAGTAACACACGTCTCCAAAATACCGGTTGCAGCATCGGTAGCTGCTGTTGCTGCTATCGATTTTCTTGAGACAGACGAGGTCAAGGGCCATGCTAACGACTCTCTGACCCGGCACGCAGCGCACCTGCTTCAAGATTTGCCCGGACAGATCCATGATGTTGACGAGCACGTCGGGCCCCTCATCGACGGCGGCGATGATGAGCGGCCCCGGGTGCCGCGTGGCGTGGACCGCGGCGAACTGCGGGTCAGAGAGGATGGACCGCCACAACCGGCACACCGTGCGCAGCCGGCAGAGGAGCTTGGCGGGGAGGCGGAGCAGGATCTCGTACAGGGAGTCCAGAGGCAGAGCGCCGATGTTGGACGCGGCGAGAGCGCGCCTCTTCGGTGCAGCGTGCGGCTTGTACGACGACGCCATCGCTGGGAGGGATCGGGAGGGAAGGATCTTTAATTTGTGAGGATCGCATCGAAGTGGCCACACCAGGAAAGATTAGATCACCGGCACCGCGATCGGAGAAGGTGCGCAAACGACTTACCAGGGCGATCGTAGTTGGTTGCCGTACCGGAGCTAGCCGGCGGCGTAACGATCGGCCCTGTCGCCTGAGGCGGTGAGGACTTCTATTGCCTCGCGCGTGGCTGCGGCTAAGGATGGCAACGGGGTAACGTTCTCTTCCTCAATATGGAGAATTCATCTCTTCCCGTCCCCGTTAACTATCTTGGTATAGATTCTTACCTATCTCCGTACCCGTTGGGTATGAGTAAGGTAACAGATACCCGACGGGTACTGCATACCCGATAAATAAGGATATTTGGGGTCGCAGCTTTGTAATCGGAGATATTTTTTCTTCACCTAGGTATAAGTGTCGGAGTCTCGGAGATGCCGGAGTCTTGGAGATGCCGAGGAGAAGGAGCGAGGTTGCGAGGAGGACGAACAAAGGTTGCAGAGAGACCGAACTGAGGAAGCGAGGGGCACGAGCGCTCGTGAGGCAAGCGTTCTTGTGCTACTGGCGGAGATGGTGAGAAAAAATTGAACTAGGGTTCCTAGTACACACAAACTATATATATGATTGTTCAGATTTGGGCCAAAATACCTATGTTGAGCTTCTTTAGGCCTAATACTCGTATGACAGCTTAAATAGTCGGGTTCCTCAATGGGTAATAGGGACGGGTAAACAGGGAACGTTCCCGTACCCGCTATACCCGTCGGGGATGGATTCTTGCTCATTTAGATGCCCGCAGGTAAAGATATGATCCCATCTCCGTCCCCTAATGAATCAAATACCCGTCGGGTATCGGGACCCGTTGCCATCTTTGGGTGCGGCGATCGGTAGGGCCGGTCACCATCGTGACGGCGATGAGTCAGGGTTTGGGCGTTCGAGGACGATGACACGACGTTGTTGGGCCGTGGAGCTGCAGTGCCGTGCATAATTCAGGATTCTTTATAGGAAAAAAACCCACGTTACCTATTCAAATTTTATGAAAGTCTGCTTTTCTCTCTGAACTCTAAGCCAGGTAATCTATCTCTCTTAACTTTTAAAATCATTCGTTTTACCTCCTTGACCTGTTATAAGCGATTTTCAAAGGTGGTTTTGTCTTTTTCTTTTTATTTATTTCGGCTGAATCTTTGAAAAATCATAGTAAATCACAAAAAAAATCATAAAATAGAAAATATAATTTTGTTGGACTCCACATGAGTAGATTTACACAGTGAACATATAATATGGTATTCTTTAGTACAATTTTTTTACTATAGCTTTAGATTTATGCTTTTCTATAATTAATTCATAACTACAGTTTCTATAGTTCAATTGTGGTGGTGAGCTAATTATTGTATACTTGAATTGTAGTAAAAATTCTATACTCATTGGATCATGTATAACTTAGTTACAAATTTTATTTAGGTGTATGCTTGTTAAAAAGTATTTATAAATATTTAACTAAGTTATACATGATCCAATGAGTATGAAATTTTTACTACAGTTGAAATATACAATAATTAGCCCACTATAAAATTTTCACCGCAATTAGACCATAGAACTGCAGCTATGAATTAATTATAAAAAAAACATAGATCTAAAGCTAAAGCAAAAAAATTAGACTAAAGCATACTATATTATATGTTCACTGCATGTGGAGTCCAACAAAATTGGATTTTTATTTTATGATTTTTCTATGACTATAATTTTTCAAAGATTTAGCCAAAATAAATAAAAAAGAAAAACACAAAACCGCCTTTGAAAACCGCTTATAAGGTTAAACGAATGGTTTTAAAATTTAGGGAGGTGGTTTGCCTGGTTTTAGAGTTCACGGAGGAAAAGCAGACTTTCGCAAAATTTAAAAGAGGTATTGTGGGCTTTTTTCTTCTTTCTATGACCTGCCCAAGGCCCAAGGCACATGTCAACTCCTAACTTAAGCCTTATCCACTGGTCTTCCCCATTTCTCAACACGACCCTTCCAGCTCCTTCTCCTCTCGTATCTCCTTGCTACAGTCAGAAGGGCGGCGAGGATTCACTCCTGGCGTCGATCTCGCTGGCTCCTACAGCGTCCAGCGACCGTTCCGGTGCCGGAGGTGGAGAGGAGCCGCGGGATCGATGGCCGGTGTACATACCCTTAGCCTTGTTAGCTAGTTTAGGGTTAGGGTTCTTTGTTTCTTTGATGGCTGCGCGATGATTAGTAGGTCCAGGTGGTGCTCGCAGTGTAACAGAACCGACCAAATCATAAGAACGTAAGTACAAAAACAATCACCGAAGCGATCAAATTCCTATACTTAAGCTCCCATAATCCCGGTAGTCCGGAAATCACGAAGGATTTCAACCAACTCTCGACATACAAACCAAGATCGTAATGATTCAACATAACACATCATCTGTTACAACATTTCACAAGTAGCATTCGGATTACATCCATCAAAGTTGAATTAGAATATTACAAACCAAGTTTTAGTGTGCGGAAGCAACATAGTTTAGTACAAAACATCATAGTTTTCAAATACATTGCCAAGTCTGAGTCATGTCCCACAAAAGCATTATCAGGTACGAGAACTAGTAGAGACCGCGCCCAACGGTCTAGTCTTCATCCCCAGCTGGGAGAAGGCAGTACTTGCAGCAACCAAAGTAGAACTGGTCATCTGCAACAGGTGGGAGATAAACCCCGAGTACGAGAAGGTACTCAGCTAGACTTACCCGACAAAAACAGAAATAAAGACACCAAGGATCATGCAAGGCTTTTTAGGTGGGCTAGCTTGACACAGTTGCAGAAAAGAGCTTAAGATTATGGTAACCAATTTAAACTTAACATCAAGCTTATCATTATTTACCTGTCCACTAGATTAGCACCTGTACTAGAGCACTCACTTATTAGGAGCAAACAGTATTAACCATAGCAGGTATAATAAGGCTGTCATCATCATATCATCATTGCCGAACCATTATGTTATTAAGTGTATCTACATTGGAGATAAGCCCGTCAAGTTCTCACTAACCGGGAGAGACGGCGATTCGAATCGAATTATAACTCAGCTGAGGGGGTATTCCTAACTCTCACCCTGGCATACTTAGCAAGGGTAGCCGTGGGTTACCTTTGGTACAACTCAGGAACCAAATTCGCGGGTTCGATCAGCGCCAGCGCTCTCAGGGATTACCCTTCTGCCAGGACGATCAGGACTTTTAAATCACCTGCCCTTGGACTCACGCCTACGGCTCCCTTCCGAGGCGTACTTTATACTTATCGACTCCCGGCCTGAGTTGAGCTACTCGGCTTCGCAGTCGGTCTCCAGACCCAGCCAACTAAGAGAGAGGCATGCGTTCAACATGAACAGAAAAGGCTCCAAGAATCAGTCCTTAAGCGACGCAGACGGAGTCACTATAAACCGGCAAGCCTCCGTCCGGTCTTCATTTCAAATTAAGACTGGTTCTTTTCCACGATAGCAAATATAGCCAACCGTGCCACATATATATTCCTATATCTCGCAGGTGACAGGAAATCACCCGACTTCTACCGCATTTAAGCAGGGCTAAGCACTACTCGAGCCTGAGCTACATAGGATTCAGGGTAACAATATCTGGACAAGGAATTGGGTAACCAATGCAGCAAGTGTTTGCATCCAACACCTAAACTTAATGCAACAATATATATATATGTAACAATAATACTGTACTGCATTTCGGAAATTAGGAGGCTTAATATGCTCCGGGGCTTGCCTTTCACAAAGTTGCAAGGACGGTGGTCAGGGCACTCAACGGCGACCTCGTCTGGCACTTCTCCTGAAGGCTGCTCCTCCTGAATCTCCGGTGTCGGCTACTGCTGCTCGCTCGGCTCCTCGAATTCCAGCAGGGTTACTCCTTCTGGTACACCTATTGCATGCCGATGCACAAGATAATTATCATGGATGCATAAGGAATGACATGATGCTCATGATGAATGAATCACAATGGTTGTTTATGAAAACATCACTGGACACTCGTTTACCGAGTAATTAGCTCTATTCAAATCACTTTAAGCATGTATCCACTTAACTTAAAGACAAGATCAACTCACCTAACTTGCATAACCTAAGGTAAAGATGCTCATCTTCAGTTAAAGGCCTAACACCTCGGAACAGTACCATGAACTTAGAATAGTAAAGACATACTTAAAATAACAGTTAAAGCTTCATATGCAACAAGTAGTAACTTAATTATTTAATGATGGTGCAAAAGCCTAATTTGACCAAACCGAGTTTACCAACTTGTTTTTCATACCTAATAAACATCAGAAAGTATAGTGTCAACTTCTAAATAATTATTTAATACCCTTTTCTAATTTATCTAGTTAATTAGGTGATTAAAGCAATATATAGTAAAACTATTCAGAAAAATCTACAAAAATTACAGTAGCTATCTCATGCTTCACATAGGCTACCATAAAAATTTCAAAGCCATTGAGTAAGTATAACAGTCTCCACAAAAATGATAAGGCATACTAGCTTAAAATGGCATAATTAAGAAATCCTAATGAAAAGTGTCAAGCAACAGATTTCCCATTTTTCCTAGCATCCTTCTAGCATAAGAATAGCACCCATCAAATTTCACCTTTACTGAATCTATAGAAAAATTATGAAAATTCACACAAGATCCACCTATTAATAAAAGGAAATTCTATAACTTAAAAACTACACATGCACTAGCTCTGAAATTTTTACCAGAGCTTCAAATAAACCAAAATAGAGGACCCACAAAATTTCATAATTTTTGGACCACAGAAACTCAAGATAAAATTCAAACAAGTTTGCATGCTTCTAAAAACACATTTCAAACTCCTATTTAATTCATCCAAATTTTCTAAAACATGTGCTCATATTATATTTTTATTAAATACTAGACATGACCAGGAACTTAACAAAATTAGAACCACATCATTTGGATCTATATACTAGGAAATACATATTTTAGAATCATGCACATAAATCTGTGAAAACAATAAACAAAACAAATAAGAAACAAAACTCAGCCACAGTTGGGCCGACCCGAAGAATCACGGCGGCCCGCGAGCGCACAGGCGCGGCCCAGAACGCGGCTCAGCCCAAGCTGGCTTCCCACTGCGCACGTCAGCGACTGACAAGCAGGGCCCACGTGTCAATGACACAAAAACAGAGCACGGCGAGGGTTGACGGTGAGATGGCGATAGCTCGCCGACGGCGAAGCTGCCGGCAAAACTAACCCCACCGGGGGTTTCACCACACCATCCCGCATCGACAGAGGTTCATGGTTAGGGTAGAGGTGCACTGGAAATGGTTGATCGCCGGCCATGGCGGCTCGGTGGCGCAACACAACGGTGCGCCGGCCGGCTCCGGCCACGGCTGGCCCAGGCGAACGGTTCTACGGCACCCCGGAGCTCAAGCGATAGTACTAATGCTAAGATAGGGTTAGGGGGGTGCTCGGGAAGCCTAGCCACGGAGAGGTCCGTGCGACGGTGGAGTTTACTCTGGCGAGGCTCACCCGCAGGCGACCTCCGGGCTGTAGCGGTTAGATGGGGTAGGACTAGAGACACTACGAGGCGCGGTGAAGACAATGCAGAACAAAGGGGGCACGGAGGGCCGCTGATCAGCTCGGGCCACGGCGAGCTCGCGCTCCGACGAGGCGCCGGACATGGCGGCGTCGCAGAAATGGCCACAGGACTCTCACCTAGCCACGGACACAACTGCGGAGAGCTCGAGCGAGTAGAGCAGTGGGGGACACTCCAATGCGCGCGAGCAATTTCTCCGGGACGGACCGGCGGAGGGGCTGCGCGACGGCGAGCAATGGCGGAGCGGTAGCTCCGCTGCTACTGCGCTTCGGCTGAATGGAGTAGGCGAAGGAGGAGGGAACAAGAGTGAATGGAGAGGCAGGAGGATGCGGCTTCAAGTGGAAAACATCGGCAGCGGGTTCAGGCCAGCCACGGCACGTGGCCTGGGCGGTCAGTCGGCCGTCGACGCGCGGCGCCACGCGGCCGTCGACTTCTGAAACGGCAAGGCACTGTAGAGTCTGAATTCTTCGTTTCAGTAACTAACCGAACCGACTGACAGAGCATGTTTGACGATCATTAACTCCTAATCCGTGGCGATCCAGGTTAAGGCGTAGTTAGCAAAGTTGGAGACCTACATGAGTACTATAAGTTTGCTAATTGGAGCTTGAACTAGTTTGGCTTGGTTAGTGAGATACAGTGCTCCAAACATCAGCTCATGAAACTGAAATCTGCTTGGGACTTAGAAAAAATTTGCTAAGTATGAAATCAGCATGTACATTTGACTTGTGGGCCATGTTTGAGCATGTTCTAGCCATTTTCATGAGTTGGTCATAAAACAACTTTTGTTCCTTGATAAATTAGCTACAACTTTTGTAAAGAGTGCACAGCCATGCAAAGCTTCTAAGCTGGACTTTTTAAATAGTCAAACTATGACACTCCTAGAGTCAATTCAAGTCAAACATGCAATCAAGGGCATTTTGGTCATTTTGATCTATATGAACAATGTCCAAACAAGTAACCTAAGTGTAGTTAAGGTGTAATAGACCATGATCAACCATTTTAAAAAATTGTTATACCACTTCTAATGATCACATGTGATAAAGAAAGTAAAACAAGCAATTCATTCATATGTTGCAATGACATGTCTCACATGTTTCAAGACCTTCTTGTCATTTTATAATTGCCACATTACTACCATGTTGCCATGTTTCAAGGTATGAGAGTTTCATGTTGCATTCCCATGTTGCACTACTACCACTCTAAGCAATCAAGCATGAAACACATACAATTTAAAATGTTGCATACGTATGTTTCAATGATAATGGCATGATGACATGGATAATGCACATGTTTATGAAATGACATGCAATTAGTAGAAGCCAAACACCTAGGGTGTTACACGCAGGGTGGAGGCGGCACTGCGTCCATGTGATAAGCTTCTCCAACTCCTCTGCCTCGCTGGTGTGTGCTCTGGTGCCAGTGAAGAGCTGCAGAGGTATGAGCTCGCCGGATCTGGGGACTTGGCTGCTCTAGATCTTGTCGGGTTCTCTTTTTATCCCTCCCTTGTCTTCGTCGACATTTGCATCGATGCTGGCTTCTCCAGCGAGAGCCTTGGGAGGTATGTCTACCAACGTGCCGAGAGATCGGGTTGGCTTTTGTTTCCCACCTATTCTGGTGGTTAAGTTCCCCTTCGGGTTATGTCGTGGTCCGGTGAGCCGGGTTTGCTGGAGGTTCTTGAGGCGCCACATTGCTTGTCTCTCGGCGATGCGATGGCCGGTGGCCATCTTGTTCAGCCACGGCGTTCAGCGACTATAGAGCAGGTCAATGTGTTCGGTGTGCTGTTCTTGGTGGCAACAAAAATTTGTGATGTTTCTTCGTCGGGATGGAGGTCGGCTTCAAGTTGCAAGTACGGTGTGTCTCCTCTCTATCTTTTAGTGCGACGGGAGCGCGTCGTGTGGCTGCTCCGACCACCGACGAAGAAAAGGACCAGGAGGATCTTGCAAGGACCAAGTTGTAATTTTTCTTTCTTTAAAGGGCTAATTATTGTATGCTTGAACTGTAGTAAGAATTCAGTCTGTATATGAATTTGGCCATAAATACTCAGCCCTAGCAAAACCTGAATTAAACAAGTGAAGAGTTGAAAACAAATAATGGAACAGTATTATCAAAGAAATATAATTTCCTTGCTTTCTTATTTTAATGCCAAATAGAATCAAACCAAAACGATACAAATCTGATCTGTGGCATATATGAATCCCAGATTTAGTCATGGTACAGAATTCTTAATTTCTTCCTCTAGCAGATGGTGTTCAGTTCAGAGCCGAATTGATCTTGTCCAACAAGAAGATAAATGCTTCAAATTTCAATCGATCAGCTATCTGGTCTGTTCGTACCAAATTAGATTTGCGAATTCTATCCTATTAGCTAAGCTACTAGTGTCCTAAGCTTTACATTTGCAGCTTATGTCGCTAAGAATGCAGTTTGCCCTAAATTATGCCCAGCGACCAAAAAGCTGAATATGGGACAGAGGAAAAGGGATGTCAAATACACAAATATATTACTTCAAACAATGAGAATATGTGGGTTCCCTACTCAAGAGCTGTCAAGTAAAATGGCAAGTTCAGCGAAATCTCTTAATAGGAATCTTGCTACCAAACCGCGGGCGCCCAATAGGGCCACGTCGCCCGTTAGCCCTCTAACCGTTGGATAGAGCTAGCTCGTGATAAGGACCGTTCGATGCAGATCGGTTCGCGTCCTGCCCGCTTCATAAACGGATCCGAAACCTCACGAAGCCTCGCGAACCCAAAAACTTGTCGCCTCGCGCCACTATCAGCCGTGCCTCCCTCTCCGCTCCGCGCCTCTGCCGCCGACCACTTCTGCGAACGCCCCCCCTCCCCCTCTCCGCCCTTCGACAATTGCACACACGACCAACAGTTGCACGTGCGGTGTGGCGGTGGCAGTGGAGATAGAGAGCCCGCTGTGCATCAGCGAGGCGAGGCGACCGCAACCACCCGACAGCGATGCGGCACGGTATGGCTATGCCTCACCGGCGAAGCACGGCACCTGGCGTGGGAGCCCTCCGCCTCCCTCCTCGACTGGTCACACTCGCCTGGCGAGGTGGTGCTTGATCTCGCCTCGCCTTCTCTGCTCGTCCTCAAATGGAGTCAGGCAAGTGGCCATTATTATGGAGAAGGTGAGCGTCGCCACCGCGAGGAAGAAGCCAACCAGTGATGGCGTGCGCAGCTTCCCGTTGCCCTTGTGCTCCCTCACCAGTAGCTATGCAGCGCCCTTGCAGCTACTAGCGACAGCGCGCACCGCATGCTCGATGAAATGCCCACGAGATTCGGCTCCGTCCAGCAGACACTTCATACTTTGTATATGTATATATGTAAGTATTCTTTTGCTGATGCAAAACTTTTGCCTCTGATTCATTGTCATATAATAATTTTTCAATCGTTTTCCATGATGAAAGGCCTCTCATACTGATTTTGTTTCCCTATCGGCCATATTCTTTTCAGGTGTTCACTTTGGCGACGAATCCTTACAGCACACAAGTCTTAGGACCTAGGAGATGCGGCAATCTAAACCAAGTTTGGGTTGTCGTCTGGAAGGAGACTGATTTCAAAGACTGAGCTGATCAACATGCCAGCAAGGAACATCTCTGTCGGCGCGCACATTTTACGCCATATGGTGGTTACTTGTAGTTGTAACCTTGTAGGTTACAATACGAGCAATATTAATTGGTACTCTTCTTTATTTCTTCTTAATTTCTTATTTCCTCTTTATTTTTGACTTGCATGAAGAAGGGGAAAATTCAGGATTGGCTACACGGGAAGTGGGATAAGGTGCAGTGACATCAAAACGAGATAGGGAGGAAGAAAGAGTGAAGGAACTGAAGAAGGTTAGGGGATTGTCTCATGTTATTTTTTGCAAGCACATTAATTACCTATTCCCTATTCTGTTATTATACTAGTCTTTTGTTCTCTGCATCTATTTTACAGCCACTTAATATGTATAAGATCTAAGTAAAAAAAGTCCAATTTTGTTGTGTAGTCGAAAAAGGTTTTATAATTTCGAATCTCCAGATCCAATATTTGACCATGTCATGAACTCAAGCTTTGAAATTCTATTTATGAAAATTGGCATGGCATGATCTAAAATCCTGAACTTCCATTTCTGCAATTTAGCAATTTTTTATTTGGAATTTTTGAACTTTGAAAACAATACCATGATCCAAAGCCCAAATCTACCATTTTTAGAACTAGGCACATTTCTGTGGTCTTAAATTTTTAGCATGGAGCTACCCTGCTTGTAGAGCCTACAATGCAAGATCAGAATTCCAACGGTACAACTTATGCTTCTACTGTCATGTGCATGGCTGCATGCAGGGGTGCTCCCAAGGCAGCGCATGGCCTGGCACAGCCCGAGGAGGCTGGTGGCTGAAAGGGCCAATGTCATTAAGGCTATTAATAGCAATTAAGGAGCAGCTGAAGGGGCCTCAAGTATGAAAGGGCCAGAGTCTGTGCGCCTAGCAGAGAGCTTAGCTCCTATATATTATAACCAGCATCAATGGAATGGATTAAGCAATGAAGAAACAAGTTATCTCCTACCTCTCATCTACTTTGTCTTCAATCTCACCTCTGTTGCGGTAGCCAGGCAAAAACCCTGGCACCATTACCTAGCCTTGGGAAACCCCCAAATACTTTAGTCTCCCTCCACGCCGACTTTGCCCGGCCTTCATCTTGGCAATGGTTATCCACCCTATCCCTCGTATGAACTAAGGTTCACAACATCTGGTATCAGATAGCTTTGGTTTCGATCCATATCCATGGCTTCTGCTGTCAACGATGCCATCGGTGCCCTTGCTGATGGGATGCGCCGTCTCACAGAGGACATGGATCGCTTCGTCGTGATGTTCAACCGCTACGTGGAGAAGTTAGAGCATGAACGCCTTGCTGCGGTGCTGCTTCAGGCGGCAACACGAGGGCTCCTGGCACGCCGGCGGGTGCGGTCTCTCCGTGAGGAGGCTGTAGTCCGCCTACAAGCGGTGGCGCGAGGATTCATGGTGAGGCTCACCACAAGGAAGATGCGGGCAGCGATCAGAACTGCACTTTCAGTAGGGTGTCCCTCTGTTCATACGCCACCACCTGCCACCATCACACCTCCCACCGCTGTTCCATCCTCGCCACCACTCTTTGTTGCCTCCATCTCGTCACCCTTGCTGCTCCCAATCTCATCACCAAGGGCAAAATCCACCACGGCTGATTTGGCCAAGCTCATCCACTTCCTCACCACCTCCTCCAGTGTCTTGCAAGGGCGGGTCGCTACCCTCCAGCAAGAGCATCCAGCAGCGGCATCCTTCCCTGGTTCACGGGGATTAGGCCAGGGTGAACTCCAGGGCGACCGGCCTCCCCGTTTCCAGAAGCTAGTTGCTGGGCTCCTTCCATGGGATCCAGGAGGACGCCATCGGGTTCGACGATAGCTCTCCATGCTTCCATCTCGAGGACGAGCTGGTCTTCAAGGGCGGGGGAGATGTCATGTGCATGGCTGCATGCAGGGGTGCTCCCAAGGCAGCGCATGGCCTGGCACAGCCCGAGGAGGCTGGTGGCTGAAAGGGCCAATGTCATTAAGGCTATTAATAGCAATTAAGGAGCAGCTGAAGGGGCCTCAAGTATGAAAGGGCCAGAGTCTGTGCGCCTAGCAGGGAGCTTAGCTCCTATATATTGTAACCAGCATCAATGGAATGGATTAAGCAATGAAGAAACAAGTTATCTCCTACCTCTCATCTACTTTGTCTTCAATCTCACCTCTGCTGCGGTAGCCAGGCAAAAACCCTAGCACCATTACCTGGCCTTGGGAAACCCCCAAATACTCTAGTCTCACTCCACGCCAACTTTGCCCGACCTTCCTCTTGGCAATGGTTATCCACCCTATCCCTCGTATGAACTAAGGTTCACAACATCTACAAGGATGTGCCTGTTCCCAGTTTGATCATAAGCACGTTGTCGTTATTTATCTATTTTTTAAAATTTATAAAGTATTATGTTACATTACTTACATAACACAAATGATTGCTAATAACTCAATCTGCAATTCAAGCTATTGGACTAAAATAATAACACAGGTAAAAGAGTTTCTGACAACTTTGATGATGATGTCAAAGACAGTAACCGTGGTGTTTTTGAAGTGTGCAGGTTGGTAGAAGCAGACAGGTGGAACATTGGTTTGGCTCAGTCTGAAATTAGAGATTCCTACTGCATGCCATTGTGGTTGCCTTATTACGGCCTATGTTTTTCTTGTATTTGATCCGGCTATCATGGTATAGTATATGGAGATTTATGAAGGTAGCATTCTGCCTTCATCCTCTTCTTCAAGAGTGTTTTTCTTGTATTCCAAACACAGCTGCTGCCATTCCAGTATAGAACAAGAAAGAATAATGATTGGAATTCTCAAGAAACCTGGGTAAGCTTAGCTTCTAAAGGCTACTTGATTAAGATGTACAAGATAACAACCCCACCTGTAATCTGGCGGAATAATGTATGCCTTTTCGATGCCACTAGGCAAATGTTTATATTTTACAGTTAGAGAAATGCACTACTTGTAATTTTTTTTCGTTAAAATATACTTGTTGCTCTGCGAATGATGGCACCCACTATAATGTAACTCGTAGAACATCCTGATGTTTTAGATTGAAACTATCACTTGGAATTTGGAGGCCTTGCAGGTGGTGGTGTCTTGACAAATTAACATCAATTAAGCCTTGCTTTGTATCACGTGGTAGATGTGCATTGCCTTTGTTACGTCTTGAATGACATCAAATTGTATGCTCTAGAAACCAGCTTTTGAGAAGTGAAAAATGAATTCACTATATTTCTTGAAAGAAAGTTTACGTGGAGCGCTCACATGTTATAGCTGACAGTGTACCCAAGCTTGTATACAAGCTTGATAGCTGATAGTGTACATAAGCTTGTACACAATCTAGCCATACATAAATTCAAGCATGATTTACCCAATCCTTATTCATTTATTACCTTCTTATAATGTGAATTGTCTAAACAACTTGAATGCATATACGAGATGTTCCCTTGTTCTAACCAGATCGGCAATAATTGCGGGTTATACTGGCATGACACTAAAAGGAGGGCGCGGCGAGGCCGCGGCTGGTTTTCTAGTAGTATTGTTAAAGGCTCCACAATGAAACTAAAAGGATGGATTATCCTCATTCACGGGTACACTGTTTCAGTCAACCAACATAATTTGTCAATACACAATCTTCTAAATTTAACAGACCCCTTACAACTATTCATTCAAGCACAATGTTTGTGACAATTTCAAACTCAAGAGACCCATTTCAACAACTTTTTTCGGCAAAGAATTTCTAGATGTTGCACATTCGTTGCATTTAGGTTGTTGATTCTTTCAGCCTCTCTGGTTGTATTGCTAGTATAGTTTGTGTTGTTACAATTGCCCTTTTCTTTTTTTCTGTTTGCAGCCTTCCAGGGCTACTTACTTGTATTTACATCTGTTTTATTCAATGAAATTGACAGTCTTGTGCCTTTCATTCAAGGAAAAAAAAGCACCATGCAAAACCAACATTAGAAGAAGGTTGTTTGATCATACTCCCTCCATTCAAATTATAAGACGTGTTAGGCTTTTCGAGATACATAGCTTTTGCTATGCACTTAGATATACTCAGTCTAAATACATATAAAAAACAATTATCTAGAAAAGCCAAAATCTTTAAATGGCATCCTGACACACACAAAAAGGGATATGAATGTTTTTGTGATCTTCAAAAACAATAATCAGGAACACTACAAATTTCTACACAGAGAGCACCTTTAAAGGGCAGAGTACTTTCTAAGGCAAATGATAAATGATAATCAGTAGACTACTTCTTTCCATAGGCAAATGATAAATGATCAAAATGTAATGTTAACGGAAGAAACAACATGTCTTAATGAAGTTACATAAAACCTAATAAAAACTGGTACAGTAGACCTGAACAAACAAAAAAATAAGTACAGTAGAATACTCGCATCATTATAACACTCGCATACTATAAGCTCAGTAGATTTCCTTCGTACAAAGCAACTGCAGAAAAATGGCACGCCTCCACTGAATCTGTGAGCGTGTTGGTCCTTGGGTCATAGATCTGTAAAAACTGCATGCCTTCTTTATATACGACCACCCTTCCATCGCCTAATAGCACCAATGGATTCACATGATGATAAATGGCATACTATTCAAATTGTATGATATACTGTTTGACCCAGAGACCCTTAGCAGAGTCCATCAGAATCCAAAAGTCCATACTGGGAGCTGGGCCATGCACAACAGCTAAAGAGCATTCAGGTTGGCTAATGTTAGCTGCTTTATAGTTGGAAGGTCCTTGAACACCTGAGCAGCAGCATCGGGAAGGCTGATCGGGGGTCCTCGCATAAATGGCCTCCATTTCTCAGTCTCGAGGTCAAACGTAATTATCAAGTCTTTCTCAGTAACTCGGTCATCAAAAGTGATAGTTATGCGGTTCAGAACATAGGGAGTAGACGATTCCATTAATTACCACACCCACACTATACCGGATTTCTTCAAGGGGCGTGACTGCCCTCCACCCTGTGCGGCAGCTACTGTTGACTGTGCAGACCTCGGACAGCTGCCGGCCTCCAAACTGGAGGGAATAATGGTTTAGCTTCCGGAACACCTTGTATTCTCCTGTGCTGCTGACCTGACCAAACAGATATCTGGGCTCTGAAACCAAGCTCAATACGAGATCCACATGTTCTTCAGCGAAGCTGTCTGGTATTTGATACACAGCTCCAGTTGCTGGGTTGAGCAATTTGTCTGGTAACTAACGCACGTCTCCAGTAAATGGGTTGCGGAATCGGTAGCTGCTGCTGCTGCTATCCATTTTTGGTCCCTCCAATTTCTTGACAAAGACGAGGTCAAGGGCCGTGCTCATGACTCTCTGACCCGGCACGCAGCCCACACGCTTCAAGATTTGCCCTGACAGATCCATGATGTTGACGAGCACGTCGGGCCCTGCATCGACAGCGGCGACGATGAGCGGCCCCGGGTGCCGCGTGGCGTGGACCGCGGCGAACTGCGGGTCAGAGAGGATGGACCGCCACAACCGACACACCGTGCGCAGTCGGCAGAGGACCTTGGCGGGAAGGCGCAGCAGGATCTCGTACAGGGGGTCCAGGGGCTGAGCGCCGATGCTGGACGCGGCGAGAGCGCGCGTCTTCGGCGCGGCGTGCGGCTTGTACGACGACGCCATCGCTGCGTGGGATCGGGAGAAAAAAAAAGGATCTTTAATTTGTGATGAGGAGCGCATCGAGGTGGCCACAGAAGGAAAGGTTAGATCACCGCGATCGCAGAAGGTGCGCGCGTAGGGCGCAAATGGCTTACCAGGGCGATCGTGGTTGGTTCCCGTGCCGGAGCTAGCCGGCGGCGTAACGACTCGGCGCTCTCGCCGGGGGCGGTGAGGCGCGAGGCCCTAGTGCGGCGATCAGGGGCTTTTTACATATTTACCATTATTACGATCGTCACTTACAGGAATCGCACTCTTAGAATGACGCTTACAAATTTAGCCGTTTTAGTTCACGCTCCTTTCATTTTTACCATTTTCGCCTATGTGGCACGCCAGCTCGTGCTGATACGCTGGCACCGGCACGGGAAATGACCCCGCTGCCCCCGGCCATCTTTCAACGCCAGCTCATGCAGGACGATCTCCTGTACCCGATGCTCACCGTGGAGGAGATGCTCATGTTCGCCGCCGAGTTCCGTCTGCCTCGCTCGCTGCCAACCAAGGAGAAGAAGAAGCGCGTGCAGGCGCTCATCGACCAGCTCGGCCTGCGCAACGCGGCCAACACCATCATCGGCGACGAGGGCCACCGCGGCATGTCCGGCGGGGAGCGCCGCCGCGTGTCCATCGGCGTGGACATCATCCACGACCCCATCGTCCTGTTCCTTGACGAGCCCACCTCCGGGCTCGACTCCACCAGCGCGTTCATGGTGGTCAAGGTGCTGCAGCGCATCGCGTAGAGCGGCAGCGTGGTGGTCATGTCCATCCACCAGCCGAGCTACCGCATCCTCGGCCTCCTCGACCACCTCCTGTTCCTCTCCCGTGGCCAGACGGTGTACTACGGCTCGCCACGCGCGCTGCCATCCTTCTTCAACGACTTCGGCAAGCCCATCCCTGGCAACGAGAACCCGACGGAGTTCGCGCTCGACCTCATCAGGGAGCTGGAGACCATGCCGGACGGGGCCAGGGACCTCGTGGAGCACAACAAGAAATGGCAGACGCGCATGCCTCCCAAGGCGAAGCACCACGACGGGCACGGCGAGAAGCCGTCGCTGTCCCTGAAGGAGGCCATCAGCGCCAGCATCTCTCGCGGGAAGCTCGTGTCCGGCGCGACCGACGGATCCGTGTCGGTGCATTCGCCCGGGGAGTTGGCGGCGCCGGCGGCCCCGGTGTCGAAGTTCGCGAACCCGTTCTAGGTCAAGATGGGCGTCCTCACCCGTCGCGCGTTCCTCAGCACGAAGCGCACGCCGGAGATCTTCATCATCCGCCTAGCGGCCGTGATGGTGACGGGGTTCATCCTGGCGACCATCTTCTGGCGCCTGGACGACTCCCTTGGGGGAGTCGAGGAGCGCCTGGGCTTCTTTGCCATCGCCATGTCCACCATGTTCTACACCTGCTCCGACTCGCTCCCCGTGTTCCTCAACGAGCGCTACATCTTCCTCCAGGAGACGGCCTACAACGCATACCGGCGGTCCTTGTATGTGCTCTCCTAGACCATCGTCGGTTTCCCGTCGCTGATCGTGCTCTCCTTCGCGTTCGCGCTCACCACGTTCTTCGCCGTGGGCCTGGCCGGCGGCGCTGACGGCTTGTTCTTCTTCGTGGCCATCGTGCTGGCGTCCTTCTGGGCCGGCTCTGGGTTCGCGACGTTCCTCTCTGGCGTGGTGACGAACGTGATGCTGGGTTTCCCATGGTGGTGTCGACGCTGGCCTACTTCCTCCTCTTCAGCGGCTTCTTCATCAACCGGGACCGCATCCAGCGGTACTGGCTCTGGTTCCACTACCTGTCGCTGGTCAAGTACCCGTACGAGGCGGTGATGCAGAACGAGTTCAGCGACCCGACGCAGTGCTTCGTGCGGGGTGTGCAGATGTTTGACAACACGCCGCTGGCGGCGCTGCCGGCGGTGCTCAAGGTGCGGGTGCTGCGCGCCATGAGCCAGTCGCTCCTCGACGACAAGGTCGCCGCGTTCCCGCCCGATCTTCACAGAGAGAAAAGGGAGAGGGCAACGACGCGTCTAATTGAAAGATGGCCGGGGGCAGCGGGGTCATTTCCCGTGCCGGTGCCAGCGTGTCAGCACGAGCTGGCGTGCCACATAGGCGAAAGTGGTAAAAATGAAAGGAGCGCGAACTAAAACGGCTAAATCTGTAAGCGTCATTTTAAGAGTGCGATTCCTGTAAGTGGCGATCGTAATAATGGTAAATATGTAAAAAGCCCGGCGATCAGTACGCCGGTCACAATCGCGGCGGCGGTGAGTTAGGTCTTGGGCGTTCGGGGACGACGACACGATGTTGTTGGGCTGTCTGTGGAGCTGCAGCGCAACTGGGCCCGGTGCATAATTCAGGATTGGATATTTGTGTGACCTGACCAAGGCCCAAGGGACAGCAGGTCAGGCCAGGCTTTTGTTACGTTGGGCATTTTTTTTTTGGAGCTAGAACTATTTTAGAAAAAAAAATATTTGACACAAAAATCTGTTGAGTAGTTTTTTTTTGCGACTTGGGGATTCATTCATCAATTCGAACCGGGATTACAATCTGCAGACATCAGGTTAATGATGCACGCCGGGCATTCATGCCACCACCCGGACTGTGTATCACCTGTGACCTGCTTAGCTAGCAAATGGGCAACTCTATTACAATCTCTACTAATGAAAGAACATTTAAAATCCTGAAAAAAATCTGAAGAGTAGTTTCGGTAGTGTTTATTATTATCATGGGTGATAACCATGGGATTACAATCTGTTGTGTGTATCACCGTAGCCCCGCCGTCGCGCGCGGCCGCGTCTGCCCGACGAGACCACGCCCGCTCGGCGTGGCGACACCTGCCCGTGAGGTCGCGCCAGCCCCTGCTCAGGCAGGCTGTGACGGGAGGCGCTAGAGGTAGGGGATGACAGATGGGGACCACATGTCGGTGAGAGAAGGACCTATCACTTACAAGCGGGGCCCACTCGTCAATTATCCACATCAGCATCAGAGTCCACCTCAGCGCGCCAGTGTGGCAAAACTACCTAGCAAAACCACCTTAGGGGGTAAATTGACCGGTTTTGCAAACTTTAATGTGTTTAATACCTATTTTTATACTTGAGGGGGTTAAGTAGACACCTCTCCAAACCTCATGGGGTGATGTAGACTTTTTTCATAATTGTTTCAAAAAAAGGATATATAATAACTCATACAAACTTTAACTATGAATCAAGGGCCACCTTTTGTGTCAAAATTACGAGAGATCAAGTTGCTCAATTCTTTTTCCGTACTATGTTCAGGCCAATGGTCAAGCTGAGTCTTAGTAATAAGGCTTTGATCAAGCCCATAAAAAAATTGAGGTCAATCCTAGGAGATGGCATGAACTTTTGTCTCAAGCAATATCTCTAGGTATGGTGCAACTAAAGCTACACATTTTGAGTTGGTACATGGACAGGAAGTTGTGTTGCCCGTCAAAATAAATTTGGGTGCATATAAATTGGCAAAACAAAAAATCTATTTGCTACCATGCACCATGAAATTGTGGTTGATAATATCGACGAGGTGATGGGTAAAAGAATTAAAGTTCTAAAGGAAATTGAGGGATAAAGCTCGAATTGCCTGCGCTTACAACAAGAAGCTAAAGGGGAAATCGTTTCAAGTTGGGTATCTGGCTTGGAAGACCGTTATACCACTTAGAACGAGAAGCAATAAGTATGGCAAGTGGTCTTCAAGTTGGGAAGGTATGTACAAAGTGGTATTTGGAAATTTTTTATCTGCCGGAGACTTTGCAAGACAATAGTCTCCCAAAAGCAATTAATGGCAAGAAGCCAAGGTGCTTTCTAAGAAATGGACTATACATATATCGTCCTTAGAACAAATTGCGCACTTGGATTCACAACATTCATATTATTGTTGTGTTTTTAGATTCGGGCAACCTCACCTAAAAACAGTGGATATATGTTTGACACTAGGAAGTGAAACCGGCCAGGCCGGGTTTGGAGGTCGGCTAGGCCAATTTGCTATTGGTCAAAGCTGGCCTAGATGGTTTTGCCTAGTCTGAATAACAAAACTAGGAAACATGCTAATTTCGACATGAATTTGTTTTCTAGTGGAATAAGACTGACCCCCTTTGTATATGTACGAGAGGTACACCGTCGATTGAGGCATCTAGCACAATCGAAAAACACAAGTCTACCCTACTCTTTATTCCTCCAAACTCTAGCTCTTCCACCACTCAGTACTTGTCCTATGCATCTCCCGAGATTCATGGGCGATCTAGGTGGCTTGCCGACCCTAAATCAACACCAAGTGCACCTCCCCAATAGGTCTTCCCGAGAGACGTTCATGGGCTTCGCAACTTCGCCAGCCATCACCGCGTTTGCACGGCATATGCGATCTAGCACTCGTGGTGTGTGACCAGATCAGCGCAGCACAGATTGCACTGGACGCGGAGGCCGACACGGTAGAAACGAGTTGTGGCAAGAAGGATTGGCGAGACAGAAAAATAAATTGGACCCACGCGTATGTCAAAGAATCAAGTTGTGGCAGGATTAGCGAAGGGTACCACCTTTGGGAACAACGTCTGAGGCCCTGTTTGGAAAGCTAACAGGGTAGCTTCTTCAAGCTGATCTGCATTTTATACTCCCTCCATACCTAGATTAGTTGTCGTTTAGGACATGATTGTGCTTACCAAGGAGTAATTAATTAGGGGGTATTTTTCCTCCTTTGCCCTTATTAAATAGCGCTGCGGGTGTCACCTTTACAACAATCTTGTGTAGCTCGAGTGGCTAGTCCGCCGCGGCTTGAGGTTGGAGGTCGACGGTTCAAGTCCCTGTAGGTGTGCTTTTTTATGATGGTCGTAAGACATTTTTGCATGGCACTATGCTGGGGCTTTGCTTGCATAGCGCTCGCTGGATCGGGTGTGGGCGCATTGCTGCTCATGCGCGCGCGCATTTTTTTCTGGTTTCGAATGGCTTGCCTACAGCTCGTTCTTTGTCGCTTTTTTTCGTTGGATGGCACCGTGCGCGCTCTCGTTTTCTCTGAGCGTCTGTCCATCTACCCCTTCCTATTTAACCGGTGCTTCATCCTTTCCATCTCAACCTCTTCTATTTTTATCTGTGCCGTGCTCCACTCTTTCCTTCTCCACTTCTTCTCTTTCCATGTACAGCAATGGCTAATCCATTCGATTTGAACGTTCGTTTAGAAGAAGATGACGACGACAATCTTTCATTCAATGAGGCAATATTGGAGGATCACACCACATATGGTAATGTACTCAGTTTGTTTGTTCTTTTTTTTATATTCAAAGCAACAACGTGTAGTTTTGTTTCTCATTTTCTTTCTGCTTTTTTGGACAGCGTTTGATTTGAACTTGCCACTAGACGAGTTTGGTGCGGTTGATTTTGATTATGTACAAAACCTACCCGGTAAGTTTTTTTCCTATAGCTAGTACATGCCGTGGCTAAGTATGTGCTTGTTTTATTCCTATAGCTACAACATGCCGTGGCTAATTATTACTATGAATGTGCTTGCTTTTTTTTTCCTTTAGTAGAACAAGATGTTGAAGCTCCCGTTCAAGTAAACCATCCAAAGCATGACATTCCTGAAGAAGTTAGAAAACAAGTGTACCAAGCATTGTTGGCTAGAAGCAAGAATGGGAAACTAGGCAAGGAAGATACAAGAATTGTTGCCGATCAATTTGGAGTTCATATTCGATCAGTTCAGCACATATGGAAGCGAGGTAAAACCCAACTTGCTCAAAACATTCCGGACGTGGTTGCTAGTCTAAAGAAGGGTAGATGTGGCCGCAAGGCAATGCCTCTTGATTTGGAACAATTGCGCAACATTCCTCTCAAGCAAAGAATGACCATAGAAGATGTGTCTAGTAGACTTGGTGTCGGTGTTTCGGACCGGGGGGTCCTCAACCAACTAGTAAATTTGTACTGCATGTCCCCGATCCCGGATGGTGATGCAAAGAGACACAAGGCTTATACTGGTTCGGGCAATCGGCGCCCTACGTCCAGTCTGGGAGGTCGATCTTGTATTCCTTGCACCGAAGTGCTTGGTGTAGGGGGTTACAAGCTAGATGAGAGAGGGAGCTTTGTCCCAGGTCTCGGCATGGAGCGGTGCGGGCTGCTTGAGACATTGCTCTCATGCAGTAGGAAAGCGTGCGTGTTACAGAGCATTGCTTGTGCCTACGTACCTTCCCTCCCCTAGAAATGGCCCAGGTCCTTTCCTTTTATAGTTGAAGGGGGGACAAGGGTAGTACGTGTGCTAACTATACGGCATCGTGTGAACAGAGGCGGTGTGTCCGAGCCCTGTAGCTTGTTCCTTTGGCAGCGTGGTCGTCGGAGTGGTCCGTCCTTGAAGCAATGGGGCAATGTGCTGGTCTCATCCGATCCTGTGCGTCATGGGAGCTCCAGGGCTACCTCGAAGTGGGCGCGGCGGTCGGCGTGCGGGTCGCTGTAGATTGACGGCGCATGAAGCCGAGGCTCGGTTGATGCCTATGCCGAATCATCGTGAGGGGGTCTCGGTAGACGTGAATCTCGAGATAGCCGAGGCCCTGACGTAGAGTGCCGAGGCTCAGAGGGAGCGGTTGATCTGGTACGCTGTTTCAGAGGTGATGACGACCTGGACCAGACTTCCCATGCCGCGTTGTCTTCGGGGCAGGGGTTACGGGGCACAATGTAGTGCCGGTGCTGATCGTGGGCACAACGCCAGAACACAGTGGTCGGTAATCCCCGCCGCGCCTTGTGCTAGCCGGTATGGCGTTGATGCGACTCCTTGTCCTGTCGGCCACTCCGTGGTGTCAAGCCATCGTCCGGCTGAGATTGCGGGAGTGGTTAACGTATTAATGGGACTTGACACGCTATCGGGAAGACTGGTCGAGGAGGGAGCGATGGGTTATTGACAAGCCAGCCTCGAGCGATACGGGGAATGGCTGTCTCGTTCGAGGCTATACGCACGGGGCCTCGGGCGAGACGGAGATTGAGCTCCTTGCCGAGGCCTCCCACGAGAGGCCTCGCTCGAGGCGAAGATTTCGTCAGGGCGTCGAGACCTCCCGTGCGAGGCCTAAGGCGAGGCGGAGAGCCGGTGGGCTCGAACGGGGCCGGTGGTGAACCCACGGCTTACCTTCTGGCTTCGTTGTTGATGGGGTTTAAGTGATTCTTTTGGTGTACGCTCGGGGTACCCCGTTTTATGGTACCCGATAGTAGCCCCTGAGCCTTAGGGGGAGTGCGAGCACTCTCCCTGAGGGTTTGTCGAGACTTGGCTTGCAGCCGCTCCTGTAGGGATTATGTTTCGCTTTTTGAGGTTTCGGTGGGTGCGCGCGAGCGCACCCGCCGGGTGTAGCCCCCGAGGCCCTGGAGGAGTGGATTTACTCCTCCAGGGGCTTTTTTCGTGTTGAGTGAGGAGTTTTTATCGTATTTGCTAAGCCCATAAGTGCAAGTTCGGGTCGCGGGGTTTCAGCAAGGTCGCAGGAAGAGCCCCCGAGCCTCTGCACGGAGCAAGAGGGCGATCAGGGGTTCCCCTAACTTTTTGTGCGACCCTCATGCTTCCTTTTCGCTCGGAAGGTGGGGGGATATGTCAGGCTACCCTCGGTGGGTGCGAGCGATGACATCTCCGGTGAGCTGTTATCGGGTAAGTCCGAGTGGAGGCCCATGCCCCGTTCACTAGGGGTCGGCTAGTGGTCCAGAGACGCACTCCAAGAGTACCAGAGGGTTTCTCTAGTGGGTGCTGAGGCCGTTCGCTGGGCCCCGGTGGCTTAGTGCCTCCCTACGGTGGGATCCCATTCGAAGACCTCCCTGCCGGTCTCGGACTCGACTTAGGGCGTCCCAAGCGTTTTGCTTGCTTGGGCCTCGGCCCCGTGTGGGCTCGCCCACGGTCGTCCCTGACTCTGTTGCCCTGGGGCGGCTGTTGAAACCCTTAGGGGCCCAGCCTCTGAACCCCTGGACTGTAATAGGCTCAGCGCCCAGTTCCTTCATCTGAAAGGAATAGGGTGGGGGGAATGTCTCCCCCATCGGCTTGATAACGGCTGGCACGCCTTTTGAGGTGATTTTTTTGGGAGACGGAACGACGCCCGCTGCTGCCGTGGTCGGGCGCGACGTGGTGTTAGCGGATGGGACGTAACTGTTCCTGCAATTAATGAGGAAAAGGTGGGCACGTGGGCGGTAAAATTGGATCGGGTTAACCGCACTGGACCTAGGGGAAACTTCCCCAATTTCATCGCCCATCCATTTCACCTTTACCCTGCATAAATACGCAACGAGTCTCGCCCCTCCCCACCTTACCTTGCCTGCGTTAGCTCTGCCCCCATTGAGCCATCGCTAGAGCAGCGGGCACTGGGAAGAAGAAGGGAGAAGGGCAAGCCGAGAGGGAGAGAGAGAGACAGAGACAGAGAGATAGACTCACCGCCGCATTCGAACCCTCCATCACACTCATGGCCGGCGACATCGTTGTCATCGAGGCGGACCCTTGGGATCCATCTGACGTCACCGTGGAGATGCTTCAGTCGCTCGTCGATGGCGGACTCCTTCATCCGATGACTGACCCCAACAGGCCGGAGTGGATCGCTCCGTTGGGCGAGCTAGAGCCGAGGCCTCGCGACGGTTACGTCATGAGCTTCGTATCCTTTCACGAGCGTGGCCTCGGTGTTCCGGCGGACCGGTTCATGCGGGCGCTCCCACACTACTACGGCGTGGAGCTCCACAACCTCAACCCCAACTCCATCACGTAGGCGGCCATCTTCGTCGCTGTCTATGAGGGGTATTTGGGGATTGCTCCCCATTGGGAGTTTTGGCTCCATCTCTTCTGGGTGGGGCATACCACCAAGCCGACGGGCACGTCGGGCACAAGGAAGGCGGTGAGGGCTGGTGGCTGCACTCTCCAAGTGCGCTAGGACCTCCAGCACCTCTACATCCCGGCCCAGCTCGCGTCATCCAAACGTCGATGGTACACGAGATGGTTCTATCTCCACAAATATGATGGCAGACTTCCTCCCTACACTGGGCGGATTGTGGGGAGCTGCCCGGAGAGGTGGAAGTACGGCATCCCAAGGGAGGATTAGCCCAAGCTGCAGCCGCACCTGGAGGGGCTTCAGAGGCTGCAGGAACACAGCCTTACCGTGGCTGTGGTTGTGGCTGCCTTCCACCGTCGGAGGGTGCTGCCGCTGATGGCCCGGCGGCGGTGCCTGTTCGAGATGAGGCCGGATGAGCCGGCCGCGGGCATCCGGATGTCTTCCTCCGCCCTCTCCGATGAGGAAATTCTTTGCCGAGTGAGGGAGACGGTGGATGCAAAGCTGAGGAGCAGTGGTTTGACCACCCTCGCGATGCATCCGTCGCGGGGGTTCCTCTCGCTGGTAAGTTGCGCGCCGCTGCAGCCCTCGAGCCTTCTCCGTTTCTCATTATTTCTCGTTCCCTCATGTGCGATCGCCGTTCCTACAGGGGATGAGAGACGTGCGAGCCTCTCCGCCGCCCGTTCCTGAGGACGTGAGGTGGCGGGCGATCAACCAGGTGCACGCCGAGGCGCAGAAAAAGCGAAAGGACGCCAAGGCGGCAAAGCGCATGAAGCAGATTCTCGCGCGCAAGAAATTAGATGAGCGTCACCGGCAGCAAAGGAAGGACGACCTCCTGTTGGAGGAGTCCCCGTCGCCGTCGCTATCGACGGATGCCTCAAACGGGGATGACGAGGGCAAGATGGGGCGGGGTCCCCTGGACCATCTCCCTGACATAGGGGAGATGGTGCCTGGGGCGTCGGCAAGCAGCCCGGCGCTCCTAGGGGGAGGAGGAGGAGCTGTCTCGGGGTCGGCATGGAGCGGTGCGGGCTGCTTGAGACATTGCTCTCATGCAGTAGGAAAGCGTGCGTGTTACAGAGCATTGCTTGTGCCTACGTACCTTCCCTCCCCTAGAAATGGCCTAGGTCCTTTCCTTTTATAGTTGAAGGGGGGACAAGGGTAGTACGTGTGCTAACTATACGGCGTCGTGTGAACAGAGGTGGTGTGTCCGAGCCTTGTAGCTTGTTCCTTTGGCGGCGTGGTCGTCAGAGTGGTCTGTCCTTGAAGCAATGGGGTGACGTGCTGGTCTCATCTGATCCTGTGCGTCATGGGAGCTCCAGGGCTACCTCGAAGCGGGCGCGGCGGTCGGCGTGCGGGTCACTGTAGATTGACGGCATGTGAAGCCGAGGCTCGGTTGATGCCTATGCCGAATCATCGTGAGGGGGTCTCGGCAGACGTGAATCTCGAGATAGCTAAGGCCCTGACATAGAGTGCCGAGGCTCGGAGGGAGCGGTTGATCTGGTACGCTGTTTCAGAGGCGATGACGACCTGGACTAGACTTCCCATGCCGCGTTGTCTTCGGGGCAGGGGTTACGGGGCAAAATGTAGTGCTGGCGCTGATCATGGGCATAGCACCAGAACACAGTGGCCGGTAATCCCCGCCACGTCTTGTGCTAGCCGGTATGGCGTTGATGCGACTCCTTGTCCTATCGGCCACTCCATGGTGTCAAGCCATCGTCCGGCTGAGATTGCGGGAGTGGTTAACGTATTAATGGGACTTGACACGCTATCGGGAAGACTGGTCGAGGAGGGAGCGACCGGTTATTGACAGGCCAGCCTCGAGCAATACGGGGAATGGCTATCTCGTTCGAGGCTATACGCACGGGGCCTCGGGCGAGACGGAGATTGGGCTCCTTGCCGAGGCCTCCTAGGAGAGGCCTCGCTCGAGGCGGAGATTTCATCTAGGCGTCGCGACCTCCCGTGCGAGGCCTAAGGCGAGGCGGAGAGCTGGTGGGCTCGGACAGGGCCGGTGGTGAACCCACGGCTTACCTTCTGGCTTCGTTGTTGATGGGGTTTAAGTGATTCTTTTGGTGTACGCTCGGGGTACCCTGTTTTATGGTACTCGACAGTAGCCCCTGAGCCTTAGGGGGAGTGCAAGCACTCTCCCTGAGGGTTTGTCGAGACTTGGCTTGCAGCCGCTCCTGTAGGGATTGTGTTTCGCTTTTTGAGGTTTCGGTGGGTGCGCGCGAGCACACCCGCCGGGTGTAGCCCCCGAGGCCCTGGAGGAGTGGATTTACTCCTCTAGGGGCTTTTTTCGTGTTGAGTGAGGAGTTTTTATCGTATTTGCTAAGCCCATAAGTGCAAGTTCGGGTCGCGGGGTTTCAGCAAGGTTGCAGGAAGAGCCCCCGAGCCTCTACACAAAGCAAGAGGGCGATCAGGGGTTCCCCTGACTTTTTGTGCGACCCTCATGCTTCCTTTTCGCTCAGAAGGAGGGGGGATATGTCAGGCTACCCTCGGTGGGTGCGAGCGATGACATCTCTGGTGAGCTGTTATCGGGTAAGTCCGAGTGGAGGCCCGTGCCCCGTTCACTAGGGGTCGGCTAGTGGTCTAGAGATGCACTCCAAGAGTACCAGATGGTTTCTCTAGTGGGTGCTGAGGCCATTCGCTGGGCCCCGGTGGCTCGGTGCCTCCCTACGGTGGGATCCCATTCGAAGACCTCCCTGCCGGTCTCGGACACGACTTAGGGCGTCCCAAGTGTTTCGCTTGCTTGGGCCTTGGCCCCATGTGGGCTCGCCCACGGTTGTCCCTGACTCTGTTGCCCTGGAGCGGCTGTTGAAACCCTTAGGGGCCCAGCCTCTGAACCCCTGGACTATAATAGGCTCAGCGCCCAGTTCCTTCATCTGAAAGGAATAGGGTGGGGGGAATGTCTCCCCCATCGGCTTGATAACGGCTGGCGCGCCTTTTGAGGTGATTTTTTTTGGGAGACGGAACGATGCCCGCTGCTACCGCGGTCGGGCGTGACGTGGTGTCAGCGGATGGGACGTAACTGTTCCTACAATTAATGAGGAAAAGGTGGGCACGTGGGCGGTAAAATTGGATCGGGGTTAACCGCACCGAACCTAGGGGAAACTTCCCCGATTTCATCGCCCATCCGTTTCACCTTTACCCTGCATAAATACGCAACGAGTCTCGCCCCTCCCCACCTTACCTTGCCTGTGTTAGCTCTGCCCCCATTGAGCCGTCGCTAGAGCAGCGGGCACAGGGAAGAAGAAGGGAGAAGGGCGAGCCGAGAGGGAGAGAGAGACAGAGAGACAGACTCACCGCCGCATTCGAACCCTCCATCGCACTCATGGCCGGCGACATCATTGTCATCGAGGCGGACCCTTGGGATCCATCTGACGTCACCGTGGAGATGCTTCAGTCGCTCGTCGATGGCGGACTCCTTTGTCCGGTGACTGACCCTAATAGGCCGGAGTGGATCACTCCGTCGGGCGAGCTAGAGCCAAGGCCTCGCGACGGTTACGTTGTGAGCTTCGTATCCTTTCACGAGCACGGCCTCGGCGTTCCGGTGGACCGGTTCATGTGGGCGCTCCCGCACTACTACGGCGTGGAGCTCCACAACCTCAACCCCAACTCCATCGCGCAGGCGGCCATCTTCATCACTGTCTACAAGGGGTATTTGGGGATTGCTCCCCATTGGGAGTTTTGGCTCCATCTCTTCTGGGTGGGGCATACCACCAAGGCGACGGGCACGTCGGGCACAAGGAAGGCGGTGTGGGCCGGCGGCTGCACTCTCCAAGTGCGCTAGGACCGCCAGCACCTCTACATCCTGGCCCAGCTCGTGTCATCCAATCGTCGATGGTACATGAGTTGGTTCTATCTCCACAACGATGATGGCGGACTTCCTCCCTACACTGGGCGGATTGTGGGGAGCTGCCCGGAGAGGTGAAAGTATGGCATCCCGAGGGAGGATTAGCCCAAGCTGCGAGAACACAACCTTACCGTTGCTGTGGTTGTGGCCGCCTTCCACCGTCGGAGGGTGCTGCCGCTGATGGCACGGCGGCGGCGCCTGTTCGAGATGAGGCCGGATGAGCCGGCTGTGGGCATCCGGATGTCTTCCTCCGCCCTCTCCGATGAGGAAATTCTTCACCGGGTGAGGGAGACGGTGGATGTGAAGCTAAGGAGCAGTGGTTTGACCACCCTCGCGATGCGTCCAAAGCGGGGGTTCCTCTTGCTGGTAAGTTGCGCGCCGCTGCAGCCCTCGAGCCTTCTCCGTTTCTCATTATTTCTCGTTCCCTCATGTGCGATCATCGTTCCTGCAGGGGATGAGAGACGTGCGAGCCTCTCTGCCGCCCATTCCTGAGGACGTGAGGCGGCGGGCGATCAACCGGGCGCACGCCGAGGCACAGAAAAAGCAGAAGGACACCAAGGTGGCAAAGCGCACGAAGCAGATTCTCGCGTGCGAGAAATTAGATGAGCGTCGCCGGCAGCAAAGGAAGGACGACCTCCCATTGGAGGAGTCCCTGTCGCCGTCGCTATCGATGGATGCCTCGAACGGAGATGACGAGGGCGAGATGGGGCGGGGTCCCCTGGACCATCTCCCTGACATAGGGGAGACGGTGCCCGGGGCATCGGCAAGCAGCCCGGTGCTCCTAGGGGGAGGAGGAGGAGCTGTCCCGGGGTCGGTAATTGCCCACCCCAGGGTTGAGGCCGACACGCCCGAGGCGCGGGCGCTGGGCAAGCATGCCATCAGCCTAGTGGGCTCGACGGCAGCAGCGGAGCAGGTGGCAGTGGGGACGACGCAACTGCCCCCGCAGAGGACCGAGGGGGCACCAGGGTCTGTCGAGGACCAACCGGCGCCGATGAACACGGAGGCCATGCCTCTACCGCCGCCACCGTCTTTGTAGACAAGGGTCGCCGTGCCGAAGCGGTTGTAGCCCCGCTCGAGGTAGGTGTATTTTTAGTGGAGCCACAGTGCTTTCCGTTCATTCTTTTGTCTTGTGCTAACCCTGTAAATGTTTTGTCCTTAGTCGGAAGCAACCTGCGGAGGTGCCTACCTTGGCGCCCATAAAAGCGCTCAAGGTTAACCCTAGCTCCACTGCCCACTGGGTGGCGGAGGCGCTAGCCGCCCTACAACGTGGCGCGGTGTCGGCGAGGGCCGACCCAAAGGAGCCGGCCACCCAAGGAGGGGCAGCCAAGGCGGCCCTAACACAGGCGGGGGAGGGTGCGCCTCCACCCCGCAAGGGCGAGGCCCGCGAGTCGGATGGGGTCGAAGTGTCCTCAGTTGCCGAGGCCGCCGAGGTCGAGGCTTTCTTGGTCTCTGAGGCCAAGGCGACGAAGGCCGGAGCCCCTAGGACCACCAAGGCCACGATGGAGAAGGCCGGAGCCCTTGGGACACCGAGGCCACGATGGCAGAGGTCAGAGCCCCTGGGACCACCGAGGTCGATGTGATCGCGGCGAGGCTATCGGCCTAGGAAGTGGAGATGAAGGCGGTGGAGGCCTCGGTGGCACCCTTGGTTCAAGGCCCACTGTTGTTACAGGAGAGCGCCTAGGAGGTGGAGGTCCTTCCGATCTCCTCCGACAATACTTCCTGGGCGCAGGAGATGGCCGGCGCCGAGGTGGCCGGTGTCGTGGAACAGCCGGTTCTGACCCCAGGCGAGGGAAGCTTGGCCCTCGCGCGAGTATGACCCGAGCCCCATGGTTGGGATCACCCGCGTGTCCTATGGCAGAGCCAAGACGACCCTGAGGCGGAGCCTCTATTTGCTCTCGAGGACGCGGCCGAGGGTGGTCGCTGGGACACGTTCGAGCAGTACCGCCAGCTGGCGGAGCGGTCACTACGGACGACGCTGTCTGTGGTGGCCAATGATCTGCCCAGAGTCACCCAGGTTCATGCTTTCTTTTCTCATGCGGTGGTCTTTTTCTGAGTTTTCTTTGTAGGGATTGACCCCTATTTTGTTTCCCCTAGGAGCTCGAGACCCGGTCCCTTGGGAAGTCGGTCTTTCTCCGGTGAGAGAGGGACGTCCGGGAACAGCTTCAGCAGTAGAAGGGCCTTCTTGCCAGTGCCAACGAGCTCCTATCGGCGTGGAGCATAGAGGTGGAGGACCTCCGCCTTCATTGTGTTGATGCGAAGGTCGAGGCGGCCACGGCCTAGGAGCAGGTCGCCCCTCTGGCGGCGTGGGTCAAGGAGTTGGAGGAGGAGCTCACCTGCGTGGCCGGTGATCGGGATGCCTTCAAGTCTCGAGCCGAAGAAGCCATGGCCTCAGGCAAGGCTCTTGCTGGGCAGCTAGGAGCAGAACAGAGTGCGCACTAGCTGACGAAAGGCGCTTTGGATGAGGCCCTTATGGTGGTTGAGGCCTCCCGGACCGAGGCTATGGTCTAGAGGGGAAAGGCCAAGGGTGAGTCATATTCCCCTCATTTTATTCACTTTTCTTGTATTCGCCCCCTCATTCTCTGGTGTGATGCAGAGCTGGGGAGAGAGGCTTCCAGGGCGGCCGAGGCCTCTCGGGTTGAGGCCCAGCGCCTAAAGAAGAAAGCCGAGGCCTCTCGGGTCGAGGCTCGACGCTGGGAGCAGAAGGCCAAGGGTGAGTCCCATAGGCTTCTGTCCCTATTTGGCTTAGTTTCCTTTCCACTCAACCCCATTCCGTTTCCTGTGGCGTAGAGTCGGAGGCAGAGGTTACCCAGGCAGCTGAGGCTTCCATCGCGGTGCAGGCAGTGCTCGAGACCGAGATCAGGGAGCACGACGCGCTAAAGAGTGCCGCTCACACCGCCTACAAGGCCTTGGAAGTCGAGGGGGTTCAATCAGGCAGCTCCCTTGCGAGCCGTCTAATTGCATTGAGTGGTCAAGTGCGTGAGTGGCTCCAAGGAGCACTGCATACGGGCGTCAAGCGTGCGCTGGCCATCATCGCCTCGCACTACATAGGCGTTGGCCTCCAAGCCATCAGCGATGGCTACATCCTGCCCGACAATGACGAGGAGGCTGACGAGGCAATGGCGAAGCTGATGGAGGCGGCAAAGGGCCCCAGTACGGTGTTGGCCAAGCTGTTCGAAGAGGAGGTGGTCGCTCCTCCGCCGTCTGTCGATGCTGGAGGCCCTGAGCCGTGACCTAGGCCTAAGAGGCCATGTAAATAGAATAGGAATTAACTTTATATCGTAACACTTGTGGCCGTGGAGGCCTTTCTTTTTAAAGTACTCGTGTTTCTTAATCATTTGTCTTGTATTTTCAAGCCTCTGCCCTCTTGTTGTCTCTGATTAGATTTCTTCGCAAAAGACTTCTTTGGAGCCTAAGCCATCCCCTGGGCAAAAGGTGGTGAGGGAGTGCCGTAGCCTGGAGGCTTAGGCCGTCTCGCGACTCTACTAGCCTTCTAGCCCTGAGACAGGCTTTCGGTCCTTGGGTTTTTTGCAACCGATTTGTCAGAGCGTGCTAGAGGGTTTGGCGTACGAATTTTTTTGAAAAATGACTAAAAAATGGTGCGTGGGATTTAGGGGGGAATCCCCCATCTAGCCCCCAAGGGAGGCTCGGTTCTATGGAGGCAGAGCTGAGTCTCCCTTACAGTGTCATTGTATTGCCGAGACCCATGATGGGCTCGGGGGGGTTTCTCGAAAAATTAGAACAACTAAAGAACGCTTTTCAATTGTATTCCGAGAAACAATATATACAATGCTTGGAAATTTAAGGGTAAAAGCGACGTAGCTATTCTATATTCCAAGCGTTGGTGAAGATTTCACCCTTCTCGTTGGCTAGCTTGTAGGTCCCAGGCTTCAGCACTTGGGCAACGATATACAGCCCTTCCCATGGTGGGGTCAGCTTGTGGCGGCCCTTGTTGCTCTGTGTCAGCCTCAACACCAGGTCACCTACCTTCAAGTCTTGGCTTCGGATGCGCTGGGCTTGAAAGCGCCGTAGGGCTTGTTGGTATTTGGCCAAGTGTAGCAGCGCGACGTCTCGGGCTTCCTCCAGTTGGTCGAGGGCGTCCTCGTGGGTGGTGCGGTTGCTTTGCTCGTTGTAGGCCTATAGCCTCGGGGAACCATATTCCAAGTTAGTGGGGAGGATGGCCTCGGCTCCATAGACCAGGAAGAAAGGTGTGAACCCTGTGGCTTGGCTTGGAGTGTTCCTCAGGCTCCAGATGACCGATGGGAGTTCGGCGAGCCATTTCTTGCCAGACTTCTTCAACCGGTTGTAAATTCTTAGCTTGAGGCCTTGTAGGATCATGCCGTTGGCACGTTCTACTTGGCTGTTGGTCCTTGGGTGTCCTACAGCCGACCAGGCCACATGGATGTGGTGGTCATCACAGAACGTCAAGAATTTTTTGTCGATGAACTATGTCCTGTTGTCGGTGATGATGGTGTTAGGGACCCCAAACCTGTGGATAATGTCAGTGAAGAACAACACTGCTTGCTCGGATTTGATTCGATTGATTGGACGAGCCTCGATCCATTTGGAGAACTTATCAATTGCTACCAGTAGATGGGTGTAGCCCCTGGGGGCCTTTTGCAGAGGCCCTGAAAGGATCAAGATGCCCAAGAGGGGGGGTGAATTGGGCTAATTCTAAATTTTCTTGCAATAATCAAATCCTACGGATAGCCCAATTAACCCCTTGTGCCTAGAGAAGTGTTTCTATCAAATCAACGCACAAATGACTTGCACCCTATGTTCCAAACTTACTCTAGCATAGAAATTCTATGAATGTAAAACAAGTATTGAATTGCTCAAAGTAAATACTCAAAGTAAGTGCTCAAAGTAAATAGGGAGAGAAAGGAACGCGGCGATGTTTTGCCGAGGTATCGGAGAGTCGCCACTCCCCACTAGTCCTCGTTGGAGCACCCGTGCAAGGGTGTAGCTCCCCCTTGATCCGCGCAAGGATCAAGTGCTCTCTACGGGTTGATTCTTCGACACTCCGTCGCGGCGAATCACCCAAAGCCGCTCATAACTTGAGTTGGGTCACCCACAAGCTCCCCCGGGTGAACACCAAACTCCCAATCACCACCAAGCCATCTAGGTGATGGCGATCACCAAGAGTAACAAGCATGAACTCTCACTTGACCACGCGAAGCCTAATGAGAAGATGGATGCACACTTGTCTACTCTTGATTCACTAATGAGGTTTCACTCTTGGATTCTCAAATCATAAACACCTCACTAGGACCTTGCTCTTCTTGGCACTCACAAACATGTTTCTCAGCTGTTGGAATGAGCAAAAGTGACTCCACTCACGAGTGGAGCTTCTATTTATAAGGCAGCCTGAAAAATGAACCGTTATGAGCTTCTACGGGGTGACCGGACGCTCCGATCGTTTTGACCGGACGCTCCGGTCAGTTCAACCCACGAACAGTTTTCAAGTGATGACTAGACGCTGACAGGGTCCGGTCAGTACCAACCGGACGCATCCGGTCGCTCTTGGATGCTTACTGTAAATGACCGGACGCTGGATACTTAGGGTTCGGTCACCACTGACCGGACGCGTCCGGTCGCACTTTCTCAGGTCTAGACCCTTACTAGAGTCGACCGGACGCTGGCCCTCAGCGTACGGTCACATGACCTTCCAGCGTTCGGTCACACCAGACTTGTTCTTCACAGTCAAATGAACTGACTAGACCCTGCGGCCAGCGTTCGGTCGCACCGGAGCCAGCGTCCAGTCAGTATTTGACTCTCCATTCACTTCCAACTTTCGATCATATGTGAATGAAGTTTGCTCCAAAGGATCTTAGGCATTCATGGGAGCTACCTAGAGCTAGTTTTAACAAGTGTGCACCACACCTAACTCACTAGACTCAACTAGGTCAAGCTACCCGTTCATACCCCCCTTCATAGTACGGCCAAAGGAAAAACAAAGTCCTAAACTACTCTAAGTGTCTCTCCAACTTCAATCGACACTTAGAACTAGTCATCCTTAACCTTGTCGTCCATCCTTTGAAATCCGAAACGATTTCCATCGTAGGGGCATGACAACCTCGATTGCCCAATCGATCTCCATTACCATGACCTAACTTAATTGCCTCTGCAAAACACACGTTAGTCATAGTAATCTTGTATTGACATTAATCACCGAAATCCACTTAGGGGCCTAGATGCTTTCAGTCTCCCCCTTTTTGGTGATTGATGACAATACCACCTCGAGTATGTTATGGAGTGAGGTTTTTGAAGGGCTTGGTTCATATAAGCTTTTGTCGATAAGAGCAAAAGAGTTAGGAAAGCTTATATGACCCAAACCAACACAATGTACTCAAAGAATATGAATTAAGCATGAGTACGAGTAATAAAGCTCATTTGCTTCGAAGTATAAGCGCAGAAGCAAAAACAAATGAGCATCACAAGTGATATGACATATAGATAATGCAAAGTAGAAATCACACATGTCAACTATCACAATCACGTAGATAGCACTATCACATATATATAATAGTATGCATGAAAGTAAACACATGAATGCATAAGTAATAGTGTATCACACAAATAAAACTCCAAATGTATATAATAAACTAATACTAGATAACTAGCTCCCCCTAAAACTTGCTCCCCCTGAGTCTACATACTCAAGCCCTCTCCCCCTTTGGCGTCAAACACCAAAACCTAAGGGTCGGTCGGCGGGGCTGTAGCGAACGAGTCGGGCGCTGAAGTACGTGGAGCAAGATGGAACTGGGTGCCATCATCATCTGACCCTGAGCTCTGAATTGACTGACCCTCTGAAGCAGGAAGTGTCGCTGAAGCGGTCTAGGTCAGAGCTGGGGCTGGTGCTGGTGCTGCCTGGGAAGCTGCTAGTATGTCTATCATAGGATCTAATGAGGTGACAGATGAGGGGAGCCTCTGAGTAGTCACTATGACTGGAGCTGCTATAGACGGACCAGCGGTATGCATATGAGGCGGAGTAGGCATGCCGGTCAACTCACTGAAGGATGCTCCAAGACTCCTGGAGACTGACGTCTCAGGCACGAATAGCGAGGAAGACTGCTCTGGTGTGAAGCCCGTCTAAAATGGAGTGAACTACGGGGCAACCACGGGTGAGGCTAACCACTGGGACACCTGTATAGGAGGTGAAGCAAACTGAGCTGGAGGCTGTCCCTGACTCTAGAGCCCACTGGGCTGTACTGCTGGAGTTGTCGAAGTGGTAGGAGGCTGTGCAAGCTGGGGTGAAGGCTGTGGCAGTGGGATCCCAATGGCTGTCACTACATGCTGCATGAATCCCATGAGCTGCTGCTGCATAAGTAACTGCTAGTGCTAAAGGAGCTGCTGCTGCCACTGGAACTCGTCCTGACGAGCCTGAAACTGTGTGAAGTTGGCAGCTGTCTCCTGTGCCTGGCGTGTCTGATCCTGCTGCATCCGCTCAAGAATAGCAATGAGAGCGGGGTCTGTCTGAGGAGCAGGTGGAGCAGAACTAGAGCTACCGGCCTCTACATTGTGTCTGCGTGGAGGCATGTGAGGTATAGGCTGGTAGTCGTCGTTAGAGCTATCACTGTACTCACTTACCTCCTGCTGTGCCTCTAGCTCCTCCTCCTCAGTGGCTGCAATCCCTCTGATGATCTCATCCTGCTGAGCTGCGGACTCTGGCACATCAGGATGATGGCTAGGCTGTCTGGGTGCCTAAGGAGTGGTGTGCCTGATCCTCTGTGATAGGTTGTAAGTTGGGAACTCTGTGGTGGCACATGTATACTCATCCATCATGCCAGGGGGCTTATCAAGCACTACTCTACAGATGAGGAACGTGATCCAGTGAGCATAGGGAAGCTACCTGCGACCCTTGAATCCCTCAGCTATAGTATCCTCCATCTCTGAAAGCAGGAGATCCCAGATATCAAATACCGTCTGCTGCATGATGGCATTAAGAAGCCAGAGCTGTAAGCGAGTCAGGCCCTCCTTGTATCCCAACCTGGGAAGCAGTGTCCTCCTAATGATAGCCTCTAGTACCCTAGGTGTAGGAGTCAAGTCACCGGGGTTCCTGCTCAACCCCTCTCCAAATGGCTCCTTGAAGCAATGTCGCACTAAATCTGTAGGGGCCACCAACCCTTTATGAGGACGCCTGGGAGGCTCTTGCTGACCATAACAGACCTCATGCATCTTGACAGGCTGCTCCTATAGCCTCAGTATCTCTCTGGCTCTACCACTTGTCACTCTGTAGTCTTTGCCTTTGAAGGCAAAGTGAATGAATCTGTGATGTGGATCGATGTAGAGCGAAGCATAAAACTGACGAACCCAAGATGGTACATATATCCCCGTCCGTCCAATTAGATCTGACAGTCCTAGCAAATATGACAAGTATGGCCGAATGCTCTCTCTGGCTGCTGCCACAATAGACTCTATCTGATAGACTCTCTGAGATCTAAACACTGCCCCACTGTTGAGATAAGCATTGTAGAAATCCTCCTACAGTGGCATGTAGAACCCCTCAGCTGCTCTCTCATCCCTCCTTGGAGGAAACCAAACCTCAAACTCAACAAATCACAGCTGCTGAACCTGTCTGGCGGTGGCGGCCCTCAAGTCGAGGTGAACCACTGGAGGCGGACCCTAAGGTCTGGGCGGAGGACATGAACCTCTACGCTGTGTAACTGGCCTCGGTGGAACTGTAGCACTAGTATGACTCGAGCGGCGTAGCTGAGGTGCCGGCTCGGTCTCCTGACCCTCCTGAGTCTCCTGGGCTGGCTGAGGCTCTGCTGGTGGGAGCTGCTGCTGAGCTGACGGACCCTCCTCAATGGCAACCTGTCATCCTACAAACATGGCAGTCCTAGCTGGACTCCCGTGACGACGCTCAACATCCTCAATCGCAGCTCTCAGTGCTGGTGAAACTGGCTGATCTGCAATGACAACTCCGCTGCGGGCACCACCTCTCTCAGCACGCTCTGCGGCCTCTGCAATAGCTGCTGCTCTCGCTGTCTCTGCATCAGGGTACTTCCGCTTCTTGGATGTCACCTGCTTGGTTGACTTGCCCTTAGATCCGGCTGGCTAGCGAGGCGGGGGCCTCCGATCATCATCACCTGGGCCACCACCAACGTTCTTGGTGCAGGCCATCTGAACTGATAAGATGGTGAACTGCCGCTGATGAAGATCAACTATCAAACTATTGCTTTCGAGGCTTGGTCTCGATCCTTACTCGCGAGCTTGGCTCCGAGTTGACTGCCAACTGCCACAAGAACCACAACAGAACCGACTCGCTGCACGATAGAATAGATGGATATACAAATAAATACCATATGTCTAATAGGTGCGAAACCCTAATAGAGAAAGCAATATAGATGCGAATTTGAATCGAATGGCTTTCTACCTGACGATCCGCAAACCGAGAAAAGATAAGTTGTCACGCAGGGAACTCAGAACTGGCTAGGGTTAGGTCAAACAGCCTGAATGCAATGGGGAATCAATGACTGCAATTTGATCTAGGTCACAATAGATCAAGATTGAAAAATTTGGTCTTACCAATGATGTAGGAGGTAGGACTAGGGCACGATGATTCGTGATGACCCTAGAAGACCGGAGGCACGGTGGCGCGTGGGGAGTCACGGCGGCGCGGCGAGCTCTGGTGGCGCACGGCTGGTGAGGGGGCCGGGCGAGCATGGGCAAGGGAGGTGTGGGCCGTGCTGGCGTGGGGGCGCGCGGGGAGGCTTGGGCGCAGTGGGACGGCGCGGCGAGGCAGGAGCATGGCGGCGCGCTTGGCTGCGGCGGCGAGATGGTGGCGGCGCAGGCTAGGGCTCAGAGGCAAAGTCACGATGGGATCCAAAAAAAAGTTATGTGGTGGTACGGTTAAGTAGTCCCCCAAACGCGATAGAAAAGGAAATGGAGAAGAGTCCTAAAAACGCGCGAGATCCACTAACCGGACGCTCCGGTGGTAGCGACCGGACGCTACCACCCAGCGTCCGGTCGATTCCAGAGAGGTCCAACTCCTCTGGAATCAGGACCGGACACGTCCGGTGGTCCATGACCGGACGCAGGCAGGGTCCGGTCAGTACAACTTGTGTACCCTTCGATCGACCGGACGCTGAACCCTTCCTGGCCGGACGCACAGACGCAGCGTCCGGTCACTCCTTCATCAGCAGTTCACCTCCTGTGAACTGACCGGACGCTGGACAGCAACGTTCGGTGCACCTTTTCCAGCAAATCTTCAAACTTCCTTCGCGCTGCCTGTTCCCAATCAAGTCCCAACTTGAATAAGATCCAAATAAACACCAATTGGGACTGATGTGAGTGACCTCTCTCAAACCCTCATATTTTTCAAAATATTTTGCCTTAGGCTATAATTCTTTTTAAGAAAATAGGCAACAAGAGGGCAAATGGAACAAAATGACAAAACAACATTCATGCATATGTAATACTTGTAAGTAAATCTAGTTGCTTGTCAAGTTTGATCCAAGGTTAAGCTTCTTCACACGCTTTTTGACGGTTATCTTAACCATGTTAGACAAGCCCTATATGCATTGCCACAAGTTAAACATGTTGTATATTACAATGAATGCAAGGGACAACACAAGCTCAATTTTTAGTGAAGTTACTAAAATCAAGTACATTGAGCTCATTCTGCAATCTACAAAATGTAGCCTCATCTAGCGGTTTTGTGAAGATATCCGCTAATTGATCTTCGGATCTTACACCTTCTAGTGATATATCATTTTTAGACACATGATCTCTTAGAAAGTGATGGCGGATATCTATATGCTTGGTGTGAGAGTGTTGAACCAGATTATTTGCAATTTTTACCGCACTTTCATTGTCGCACAAAAGAGGTACTTTCTCTAGAACTACTCCATAGTCTAGCAAAGTTTGTTTCATATATAATATTTGTGCACAACAAGCACCCGCGGCAATGTATTCCGCTTCGGCGGTGGACAAAGCCACACTATTTTGTTTCTTGGAGGACCAAGACACAAGTGATCTACCAAGCAAATGGCACCCTCCGGATGTGCTTTTTCTATCAACTTTGCATCCGGTGTAATCCGAATCGGAATAGCCAATTAATTCAAATAAAGCTCCTTTGGGATACCAAAGACCAATGCTTGGTGTGTGCTTAAGATACCTAAGGATTCTTTTTACGGCAATTAAATGTGTTTCCTTAGGACTAGCTTGAAATCTAGCACACATACACACACTAAACATAATGTCGGGCCTAGATGCGGTTAAATATAACAAGCTACCAATCATAGAACGGTAGAGAGTTTAATCAACCGGGTTACCTCCCTCATCTAGGTCGAGATGTCTATTTGTAGGCATTGGTGTCTTGATTGGCTTACATTCATCCATCTTGAATCTCTTAAGAAGATCTTTTGTGTATTTCTCTTGAGAGATGAAGATGCCTTCTTTCATTTGCTTGACTTGAAACCAAGAAAGAATGTAAGCTCACCAATCATTGACATCTCAAACTCCTTCGACATCAATTCACCAAATTCTTTGCATGAGTCTTCATTTGATGATCCAAAGATGATATCATCAACATATACTTGACAAATGAAGATATGCCCATCAAGCTTCTTGGTGAATAGTGTGGTGTCAACCTTCTCAATGGTGAAGCCCTTCTCAATGAGGAAGTCCCGAAGGTGCTCATACCAAGCTCTTGTGGCTTGCTTAAGCCCATATAGTGCCTTGGACAACCTATAAACATGATTAGGATATCTAGGGTCTTCAAACCCAGGAGGTTGATCAACATAGACTAGTTCATTTATAAAGCCATTTAAAAATGCACTTTTCACATCCATTTGATATAGTTTCATTTCATGATGTGATGCATATGCAAGAAGGATATGGATGGCTTCTAATCTTGCAACCGGTACAAAGGTCTCTCCAAAATCCAAACCTTCAACTTGAGAGAACCCCTTTGCAACTAGTCTTGCCTTGTTCCTCACAACAACACCTTGATCATCTTGCTTGTTACGGAACACCCACTTCGTTCCTATGACTCTTGCACCTTTTGGTCGCTCTTCAAGAGTTCAAACTTCATTGCGAGTGAAGTTGTTCAACTCTTCATGCATGGCATTGATCCAATCCGGATCTTTAAGAGCTTCTTCTACCTTGGTAGGCTCATAGCAAGAGACAAAAGAGTGATGAGCAATAAATGAAGTAAGTTTTTGAGATCGAGTCATCACACCATTTGTTGGACTCCCTATGATGAGATCTTGTGGATGATCTTGTAGGAGAGGTGTATTTATTCTATTGACCACTTGAGGAGGAGGTTGTGGAGCATCAACATCTTGTGCTTGTACCACCATTTGCTCATAGGAGATATGAGTATCTTCATTTTCTACTCTCCCATCTTTTTCACCATCTTGTGGTACATTTGATGAAGAAGGTGGATCAATCACTTGTACATCATCTTTATCATCTTTAGGCTTGATGTCTCCAACCAGAATGTTCTTCATGGCCTTCCTCAATGGTTCATCACCTACATCATCAAGATTCTCATGTGCTCCTTGGGAGCCATTAGATTCATCAAATTCCGCATCATATATTTCTTCAATCAAGTCGGTGGCATGATTAAATACTCTATATGCTTTGGACTTTGATGAGTAACCAATAAGAAAACCTATATCACAACATCTTTGAAACTTCCCTAGGTGTTGCTGCTTCTTATAGATATAGCACTTGCAACCAAACACCCTAAAGAAGGAGACGTCTGGCTTCTTCCCATTGAGCAACTCATACAGTGTCTTGACAAGGAACTTTTGAAGAAATAGGCGGTTGGATGCATAACATGCGGTGTTGATTGCTTCCGCCCATAGAGCTTCGGGGGTGTTGTACTCATCTAGCATTGTCCTAGCAAGAGTGATCAAAGTCCGGTTCTTCCTCTCAACTACACCATTTTGTTGAGGAGTATAGGTTGCGGAGACTTCATGTTTGATTCCAACTTCATCACAATAAGCTTCTATGTTTGTGTTGTCAAACTCTTTGCCATTGTCACTTCTTATCTTCTTGAGCTTCACTTCAAATTCATTTTGAGCTCTCTTGGCAAACTTCTTGAAACAAGATGCAACTTCGGATTTGTCATGAAGGAAGAACACCCATGTATACCTTGAATAGTCATCCACAATCACAAGACAATAGAGATTTCCTCCCAAACTCTTGTATGTTGTTGGTCCAAATAGATCCATGTGTAGGAGTTCTAGCACTCTTGTGGTTGACATGAAAGCTTTGGTTGGATGAGTGTTTGCAACTTGCTTGCCGGCTTGACATGCACTACAAAGCTTGTCCTTCTTAAACTTCACATCCTTCAACCCTCTCACCAAATCATTCTTCATAAGCTTCTTGAGTGAGCTCATCCCAACATGAGCAAGTCTTCTATGCCATAGCCACCCAAGTGTTGTTTTGGTGAATAGGCAAGTCTTCAAGTTTGCATCTTTGGAGGTGAAGTCAACTAGATATAAGTTGTTGTATCTAAATCCATTGAATATCACTTGTTTGTCATCTACTTTGGATACAACAACCTCCTTCTCGGTGAATAAGCATTGGAAGCCAAGATCACACAATTGCCCAACGGATAGCAAGTTGAAACTCAATGAGGCAACATAGAGCACATTGGAGATGGAATGATCATTTGATATTGCCACTTTGCCCAATCATTTAACCTTGCCCTTTGAATTATCTCCAAAAGTTATTTTCTCTTGTCCATCTACCTCTTCATCTAGTGAGGTGAACATACAAGGATCACCGGTCATATATTGAGTGCAACCACTATCAATAACCCAATGACTTCCACTGGTCTTGTAGTTCACCTACACACAAGAGATTCAAGCTTTAGGGATCCAAACTTGTTGAGGGCCCTTCACCTTCTCAACAAGTGACTTAGCCACCCAAATCTTCTTAGGCCTACTCTTGTTGGGGGGTCCTAAGAACATGACTTTCATCTTTCCACTAGAATCTTTTCTAAGCATGTAGTGAGCATTGAAAGCAAAGGGTCTAGCATGCTTGGGCAAGGGTTGTGGTGGTGGAGTTTGACACTCATGAGCAAAGTGGCCTTCTTGTCCACACTCAAAACATCTCTTTGGCTTTAGCTTTGACTTTGATTATTGGTGTTGAGCTTGAGCCTTCTTCTTCTCTACACTTGCCATATATCCAATGCCACTTCTATCCATCTTCATGACGGTATTCATGAGTAGCTCACTTTGGAGATGCTTGCCTCTAGCAAACTTGCTCAATCCCACTTTGAGATGCTCTTTCTCCATCTTGAGCTTCTTGTTCTCTTCCTTGAGAATATCATTGTTCTTCTCTTCCTTGAGTTTCTTGTTTTCTTCTTTGAGCTTCTCATTCTCAAGGATCAACTCTTTGTCATGATCAAGAGTTTCTAGCACAATGGTGTTGTGACTTTTCATCTCTTCAAGATCTTTCATGAGCTTCTCATGGTCACTCTTGAGCTTGACATACTCATCATAGTCATTGCACTCAACCACTTGCTTGCCTTTGCTACTAGATCCATGCTCAATGCTCTCATCAATTAAATCATCACATGAGGTAGCTATATCAATCTTAACAATATGGTTAGTAGCATCATGTGGCTCATTTGGTAAGAATTCTTGTGCAATAACAAGGGTATCATAATTGATCTTTAGAGTTGTATATTCATCTTTTAGCTTGTTGTGACTAGTGATAAGCTCATTATGCACCCACTCAAGTTTATCATGTTTATCTTTAAGCTCTTTCTTAGAAGATTTGAGCTCCTTGAGTTTGGACGATATAGAATCATTTGTTTCTTTGAGCTCATCATTAGCCTTTTCTAATGTATCACACTTAGCTAAGAGTGAATCATTTTTAGCATCAAGTTTTTTATTTGTAGCTCTACTCTTTCTAATGATCTTAGTGTATTTTCTTAATATTTTGACAAGATCATCATATGTGGGTGAATCATCATTGCTATCACTATCATCATCACTAGCTTGCTCATCATCACTACTATCATCACTCTTAGTTACCTTGCATTCACCCTTGGCCATAAGGCATAGGTGTGTAGAGGATGATGGCGATGGTGGCGGTGAGGATGCAAGATCAATAGCAATGGCGGCCACCTTCTCATTGTCACTCTCATCATCGGATGATCCACTTGATGAATCAATGTCCGTGAGCCAATCACCGACAATATAGGCCTTGCCACTCTTCTTCTTCTTGTAGAAGTCTCTCTTTTTACCATCTCTCTTCTTGTATGGCTTGTTCTTTTTCTTTTCATCTTCATCACTTGAATCATCTTTCTTGCCCTTGTTCTTGAACTTGTATTTCTTGGGCTTTGTGCATTGATGAGCTAGGTGACCAAGTTCACCACAATTGTAGCAATCCATCTCGGAGATTGGCTTTCTTCTTGAGCTAGTGAAGAACTTCTTCTTCTTGCCGTCAAATTTGATGCCACTCTTGTTTAGCTTCTTTAGCATCTTGGTGGTCTTCTTCACCATGAGAGCAAGACTTTCTTCATCATCTTCATCACTTGAGCTCTCATACTCAAGTCTTGCCTTGCCCTTATCTTGGCTAGCTTTGAATGCTAAGTCCTTCTCTTTCTTCTTTGTAGAGGATGAGCCATCTTGTGGCGTGATGTGCATGTACATCTCATGAGCATTGATCTTTCCCAAGATTTGTGTCGGTGTAGCGGCAGAAAGATCACCTTGATGTAGCACGGTCACAATGTGCCCATATTTGTCAATGGGGAGGACACTCAAGATCTTTCTCACAACGTCGGATGGTGACATTTGAGTAAGTCCAAGCCCATTGACCTCCTCTACAAGAACATTTAAACGAGAATACATTTCATTAGCACTTTCTTTGGGAAGCATCTCAAAAGAATTTAGCTTTTTAATCACAAGATGATAGCGTTCCTCACGCTCACTCTTGGTTCCCTCATGGAGCGCACAAACGTCCGACCATAGTGCATGGGCGTCTTTGTGGTTCCTTACACGATTAAACACATCTTTGCAAAGGCCTCTAAAGATGGTGTTGCGAGCCTTTGCATTCCATTTTTCATAGTTTACTTCATCGCCTTGAAGTTGTGCGGCATTCTTAGGTGTTGGGAACCCTTGAGAGGCGGCTCTAAGAATTCCAACATCTAGAGCTTCTAGGTAAGCCTCCATGCGAATTTTCCAATATGGAAAATCATCCCCCTCGAAGATAGGAGGAGGTCCATCCCCGTGAGACATCTTGCTCTAAGCGGTTAGGCTTAAAAATGTGAGCACGAGGCTCTGATATCAATTGAAAGGATCAAGATGCCCAAGAGGGGGGGTGAATTGGGCTAATTCTAAATTTTCTTGCAATAATCAAATCCTACGGATAGCCCAATTAACCCCTTGTGCCTAGAGAAGTGTTTCTATCAAATCAATGCACAAATGACTTGCACCCTATGTTTCAAACTTACTCTAGCATAGCAATTCTATGAATGTAAAACAAGTATTGAATTGCTCAAAGTAAATACTCAAAGTAAGTGCTCAAAGTAATTTGCCGAGGTATCGGAGAGTCGCCACTCCCCACTAGTCCTCGTTGGAGCACCCGCGCAAGGGTGTAGCTCCCCCTTGATCTGCGCAAGGATCAAGTGCTCTCTACGGGTTGATTCTTCGACACTCCGTCGCGGCGAATCACCCAAAGCCGCTCACAACTTGAGTTGGGTCACCCACAAGCTCCCTCGGGTGAACACCAAACTCCCAATCACCACCAAGCCATCTAGGTGATGGCGATCACCAAGAGTAACAAGCATGAACTCTCACTTGACCACGCGAAGCCTAATGAGAAGATGGATGCACACTTGTCTACTCTTGATTCACTAATGAGGTTTCACTCTTGGATTCTCAAATCACAAACACCTCACAAGGACCTTGCTCTTCTTGGCACTCACAAATGTGTTTCTCAGCTGTTGGAATGAGCAAAAGTGACTCCACTCACGAGTGGAGCTTCTATTTATAAGGCAGCCTGAAAAACGAACCGTTATGAGCTTCTGCGGGGTGACCGGACGCTCCGATCGTTTTGACCGGACGCTCTGGTCAGTTCAACCTGCGAACAGTTTTCAAGTGATGACCGGACACTGACAGGGTCTGGTCAGTACTGACCGGACGTGTCTGGTCGCTCTTGGATGCTTACTGTAAACGACCGAACGCTGGATACTCAGGGTCCGGTCACCACTGACCGGACGCGTCCGGTTGCACTTTCTCAGGTCTGGACCCTTACTAGAGTCGACCGGACACTGGCCCTCAGCGTCCGGTCACACCAGACTTGTTCTTCACAGTCAAATGAACTGACCGAACCCTGCGGCCAGCGTCCGGTCGCACCGGAGCCAGCGTCCGGTCAGTATTTGACTTTCGATTCACTTCCAACTTTCGATCATATGTGAATGAAGTTTGCTCCAAAGGATCTTAGGCATTCATAGGAGCTACCTAGAGCTAGTTTTAACAAGTGTGCACCACACCTAACTCACTAGACTCAACTAGGTCAAGCTACCCGTTCATACCCCCCTTCATAGTACGGCCAAAGGAAAAACAAAGTCCTAAACTACTCTAAGTGTCTCTCCAACTTCAATTGACACTTAGAACTAGTCATCCTTAACCTTGTCGTCCATTCTTTGAAAACCGAAACGATTTCCATCGTAGGGGCATGACAACCTCGATTGCCCAATCGATCTCCATTACCATGACCTAACTTAATTGCCTCTGCAAAACACATGTTAGTCATAGTAATCTTGTATTGACATTAATCACCGAAATCCACTTAGGGGCCTAGATGCTTTTAGGCCCGACCATGTAGAGCCCCCATACGGCAAACTGCCATGTAATGGGAATGGTTTGGAGGGCCTAGGCTGGGAGATGTGTATGCCGTGCATAGTACTGGCATCCCTCGTAGGAGCGTACTAACTTGGTGGCGTTGGCAACTGCCGTCGGTCAATAGAACCCCTGGCAGAAGGCGTTTCTGATGAGTGCCCAAGGCACCGCATGGTGCCCATAGGCCCCTGCGTGTAAGTCCCGAAGTAGGGCTTGACCTGCCTCGGTAGTGATGCATCGTTGGAGGACACCGAAGGGACTTCGACTGTATAATTCACCATTGCAGAGGACGTAAGTTTTGGCTTGTCGCGCAAGTCGTCGGGCTTCGGTCCTATCGCTAGGAAGCTCTCCCCGAGCAAGCCAATCAAGGAACAGGATTCACCAGTCTGCGTCCTGGTCATTCTAGGGAGGCTCGGTGCTGACTTCCATGACCTCGGGCTTGGTCGAAAGAGCCTCGGCTACAGAGGGGGCGTCAAGCCCCGTGGTGGTTTCGGCCGGTGGGCCCTCTTTCGCTGTCGAGGCATAGTCAATGGAAGGCTTGTGGAGGTCCCTGGCAAAGACGTTTGGGGGGGCCGGAGCCCAAGCCGAGGCCATCTTTGCCAGTTCATCCGCGGCCTCATTGTATTTCCACGCGATGTGGTTGAGCTCGAGACCGTCGAACTTGTCTTCCAGGCGGCATACCAACTTGCAGTACGCCTCCATTTTGGGGTCGAGGCAGTTTGACTCCTTCATGACTTGATCGACGATGAGCTACGAGTCGCCCCGAATGTCAAGACGCCGTACTCCAAGTTCGATGGTGATCTGTAAGCCATTGATGAGGGCCTCATATTCGGCTGCGTTGTTGGAGGTGGCAAAATGGAGCCGAACCATGTAGCGCATGTGTACTCCGAGGGGTGAGATGAAGAGCAGACCTACGCCTGCCCCGGTCTTCATTAGGGACCTATCGAAGTACAGGGTCCAGCACTCCATCTGAATTTGAGCTGGTGGCAGCTAGGTGTCGGTCTACTCTGCTACAAAATCGGCCAAGACCTGAGACTTTATTGCTTTCTGAGGTGCAAAGGTCAGGGCTTCCCCCATGAGCTCAACGGCCCACTTGGCTATCCTACCCGAAGCCTCCCGATTATGGATTATCTCTCCCAAGGGAAAAGATGACACCATGGATACTGGGTGAGACTCGAAGTAGTGGCGTAGCTTGTGCCAGGCTAAGACTACGGCGTAGATCAACTTCTGGATGTGGGGGTATCGTGTTTTGGTCTCAGAAAGCACTTCGTTGATGAAGTAGACAGGTCGTTGGATGGGTAGGGCATGCCCCTATTCCTGCCTCTCTACCACTATGGCAGCGCTGACCACTTGGGTCGTTGTGGCGATGTAGAGTAAGAGGGCCTCGTCCCTGACCGGCGGTACTAGGACGGGAGGATTGGTGAGCAGTGCTTTGAGCTTGGCGAGGGCTTCTTCGGCCTCGGGGGTCCAAGAAAAGCATTTAGATTTTCTCAAGAGGCGGTACAGAGGCAAGCCTTTTTCGCCGAGGCGCGAGATGAAGCGGCTCAGGGCCGCGAGGCATCCCATGACCCTCTGCACTCCCTTGAGGTCTCGGACTGGTCCCATGCTGGTCACGGCCAAGACCTTCTCCGGGTTGGCCTCGATGCCACGTTCTGAGACTATGAATCCCAAGAGCATGCCCCGGGGGACTTCGAACACACACTTCTTGGGATTGAGGTTGATGCCCTTCCCTCTAAGGCATTTGAAGGCTATCTTCAGGTCGTTGACGAGGTCCTCGGCTTTGCTAGACTTGACCACTATGTCATCCACATAGGCTTCGACTGTTCGCCCAATGTGGTCGCCAAAGACTTGAGTCATGCAACGCTGGTACGTGGCCCCTGCGTTTCTGAGGCCGAAAGGCATAGTCACGTAGCAGTACATGCCGAATGGGGTGATGAAAGAAGTCACGAGCTGGTCGGACTCTTTCATCTTGATTTGATGGTAGCCAGAATACGCATCAAGGAAAGATAGGGTCTCACACCCCACAGTGGAGTCAACGATCTGATCGATTCGAGGTAATGGGAAGGGGACTTTTGGACAGGCTTTATTAAAACTGGTGTAGTCTACACACATCCTCCATTTCCCATTTTTCTTCTTGACTAACACGGGGTTAGCCAACCTCTCTAGGTGGGACACTTCCTCGATGAACCTGACCGCTAAGAGTTTCTGCACTTCCTCGCCGATGGCCCTATGCTTTTCCTCGTCAAATTGGCATAGGCGTTGCTTCACCGGTCTGGAGCCGGCCTGGATGTCCAAGGCGTGCTTGGCGACCTCCCTCGGTATGCCTGGCATGTCCGAGGGATTCCATGCGAACATATCGGCATTCGCGCGGAGGAAGTCAATGAGCATGACCTCCTATTTAATGTCGAGGGTCGCGCTGATCCTCAGCGCCCGATCATTGGTGTAGGCGGGGTCAACCGGGACGAGCTTGATGGCCTTCGCGGGCTCGAACGTCCCTGCACGATGCTTGGAGTCAGGCACCTCGCCACCGAGTCAGCCGAGGTTGGCGATGAGGGTCTCGGCCTCCACGAGAGCCTTGGCGTACTCGATGCACTCGATGTCGCAGTCTTATGCATGTTCATACGTGGACTCAATCGTGATGACGCCATTGGGACCCAGCATCTTCAGCTTGAGGTAGGTGTAGTTGGGGACTGCCATGAACTTGGCGTAGCATGGCCACCTGAGGATGGCGTGGTAGGTTCCCCTGAATCCAACCACCTCAAAGGTAAGGACCTCCTTGCGGTAGTTGGAGGGGGTGCCGAAGCAAATGGGAAGGTCGATGCGTCCGAGGGGTCATGTGCGTTTCCCCAGCATGATGCCGTGAAAAGGTGCGGCATCGCCCTAGAGCCTCGACCGGTCGATCTCCAAGAGCTCCAGGGTGCTGGCGTAGAGGATGTTGAGGTTGCTGCCTTCGTCCATCAACACCTTGGTGAGCCGGGTGTTGCCCACGATCGGGTCGACGATGAGCGGGTACTGCCAGGGATTCGGACATGGTTGGGGTGGTCCTCTCGATCAAAGGTGATCGCCTCTTGAGACTAGTCGAGGTATCAGGGAGTGGCCACCTTGACCGAGAAGACCTCTCGGCGTTCCCTCTTTCACTGGCGCGCTGTAAGGCACGCCGAGGGTCCACCAAAGATCATGAAGGCGTTGTGCACCTCGGGGAACCCGTCGTCCTTGTCATCGTCCCGGTCACCGGCACCTTTTTGCTTGGCATCATCGTCGGGGAGTCCGAGCCTGGCATAGTAACACCGCAGCATGGAGCAATCCTCGAAGGGCGTGCTTTACCGGGCCCTAGTGGTAAGGGCAGGGTTTCTTAAGCATGTTGTCGAAGGGCCTGGGGCCCCTAGGGCCTCGGGGATTCTTGCATTCTGTGGCCGCAACCAGATCGGCCTCGAGGACGGCCTGCTTCCCCTGGTGACCCTTTTTCTTTCTTTTGGGGAGGTGGGGAACCGAGGCCTCAGGGGCCTCATCCCTCCGCTTCCCCTTGGCGTCGTTCTCGGGGAAGATGGCCCCAATAGCCTCTTCGCCTGAGGCAAAGTTGGTGGCGATGTCGAGGAGCGCGGTAGCCGAGCGCGGCACGTTCTGGCCTAACTCTCGGACCAAGTCTCGACAGGTGGTGCCAGAGAGGAAAGCCTAGACGATTTCTGAGTCACTGACACTGGGCAACTCGGTGCACTGTTTAGAGAAGCGTCGGATGAAGTCTCAGAGAGACTCGTCTGGTTTCTGGCGACAGCTCTTAAGGTCCCAGGAGTTTCTAGGGCGCACGTATGTGCCCTGGAAATTCTCGACGAAGATCCTAACCAAGTCGCGCCAGTCGTGGATCTGAGAGGGAGGAAGGTGCTCGAGTCAGGCTCGCGCCGAGTCTAACAAGAGCAAGGGGAGGTTGTGGATGATGAGCAGGTCATCATCCGCGCCACCTAGCTGACAAGCTAGATGGTAATCGGCAAGCTAGAGTTCGGGATTGGTCTCGCCGCTATACTTCGTGAGGTTGGCTGGTTGTCGAAACTGGGCCAGGAAATGTGCAGCGCGGATGGCTCTGCTGAAGACCCAAGGACCAGGAGGTTCAGGAGAAGGACTGCGGTCCTCCTCACTGTCATAACGGCCACCCCGGTGTGGATGGTAGCCCCAGGCGGGCCCCTCATGGTCTGCCTGCACCTCGTGTTGGTTGCCGAGGTGGTCGAGCCGCAAGGGGACCCCGTGGGCTATTGGCGCCCGAGCGGGCTCGGGACGAACTGAGGCCTCCTTATCCTGCTGATGTGGTGCTGAGGGGAGGTCCGAGATGGCTCTGCACTGCCGAGAGGCGGAACTCTCGGCCTGCTGCACCGCGGTGGTCTCGAGGAGATCCTGGAGCTCGCCGCGAACCCGTCGCCCTTCCGTGGTAGAGGGCTCGGGCATCACGTGCACTAGCATCGCCGTAGCCGCGACATTCTGGCTAGCGTGATTGAAGATCGGGGGACGATCGTCCCCTTCGTCGTCGTTGATACGGTGGTGCACGTCGTGAGCCCGCTGTCGGGCTCCTCCACCATCACCGCGGCCCTGCTGCTCCTGCTCGAGAGTGTTTCGGAGCTGTTGCAGAAGGAGTCGGTCTTGCTCGACCTTGGCCTGAAGCTCACAGACCTGCTCCAGGTCTGGGCGTCGAAATTGTCCAAGGACAAGGTTCTCATTCCGTGCTGCCAGTGGGACAATGCGTGAGGGCGTGGCATCGCCCGTTCCCTGATGAAGCGGGGTACGGTTGCCTACCCCCTCGTCCTCCTCGCCCGTGCTTAGCATCCCAAGTCCGACATGGAAGCACTCACGAGAGGGATCGTAAGTACCTTCATCGTCAGAATTAGAGTAGCCAAAGCAATAGTCACTCGCGGCCAAGAAGCGGCGCATGGTTTCACGGTCGTGGAGGTCAGAGAAATCCGCTCTGGCCCATGCCTCGTCCTCCTCCGAGGAGTCGGCGTGGGTGTGGGTCAACGCGGTGGTGTCGAAGTCGAGAGCGAAGCGCTAGCGGCGTCCTAAGGGATCCGCGTGAGCGGAAGCGTAGGCGTAAGCATAAGAGGCGGTGGCATTTCTCAACCCAAAGGGGTATGGGGATGGTGCCGTCGCCGGGCTTTGCTCCGCCAGAGTTGCCTCCTCAGGGAGTGGTGGAGCGGAGCTTGGTGACGGGGCATCGCCGCGTGCCACCGGCGTTTTTCCCTTGTCCAGGCTCAGGTTAGACAGGTCCCCAACCAAGGACCTTGCGCCAATAGCTGGTCGTAGGATACTGGGGGAGAGCGGCGAGTTGCCCTGGGTTCGCGTAGCGTCAGGATGATCCTGCTCGCGTCGTGCCTGGCGAGCGCGGCGAGAGTGGCCACCCAGGCGCCGCCTGTGCCTAGGCTGCCGGTGCGTGATGTCGTCGTCAGTCGGTGGGGCTTGGGGCGTGAGGAGTACCATGTCGTACTCATGCCCTAGAGACATGAACTCTAGGCTCCCAAACCAGATCACAGTGCTGAGATGTAGCGGTCGTATGGGGTCTACCATCCAGAACTTGTTGGGATGACAAAACTAACACACAGATTCCCCTACCTGGTGTGCCAACTGTCGGTGTTTCGGACTGGGGGGTCCTCAACCAACTAGTAAATTTGTACTGCGTGTCCCCGATCCCGGATGGTGATGCAAAGAGACACAAGGCTTATACTGGTTCAGGCAATCGGCGCCCTACGTCTAGTCTAGGAGGTCGATCTTGTATTCCTTGCACCGAAGTGCTTGGTGTAGGGGGTTACAAGCTAGATGAGAGAGGGAGCTTTGTCCCAGGTCTCGGTGTGGAGCGGTGCGGGCTGCTTGAGACGTTGCTCTCATGAAGTAGGAAAGCGTGCGTGTTATAGAGCATTGCTTGCGCCTACGTACCTTCCCTCCCCTAGAAATGGCCCAGGTACTTTCCTTTTATAATTGAAGGGGGGACAAGGGTAGTACGTGTGCTAACTATACGGCGTCGTGTGAACGGAGGCGGTGTGTCCGAGCCCTGTAGCATGTTCCTGTGGCGGCGTGGTCATTGGAGTGGTCCGTCCTTGAAGCACTGGGGCGACGTGCTGGTCTCATCCGATCCTATGCGTCATGGGAGCTCCAGGGCTACCTCAAAGCGGGCACGGCGGTCGGCGTGCAGGTCGCTGTAGATTGACGGCGCGTGAAGCCGAGGCTCGGTTGATGCCTATGCCGAATCGTCGTGAGGGGGTCTCGGCAGACGTGAATCTTGAGATAGCCGAGGCCCTGATGTAGAGTGCCGAGGCTCGGAGGGAGCGGTTGATCTGGTACGCTGATTCAGAGGCGACGACAACCCAGACCAGACTTTCCATGTCGCGTTGTCTTTGGGGCGGGGGTTATGAGGCATAGTGTAGTGCCGGCGCTGATCGTGGGCACAGTGCCATAACACAGTGGCCGGTAATCCCCGCCGCACCTTGTCCTAGCCGGTATGGCGTTGATGCGACTCCTTGTCCTGTCGGCCACTCCGTGGTGTCGAGTCATCATCCAGCTGAGATTACGGGAGTGGTTGACGTATTAATGGGACTTGACACGCTATCGGGAAGACTGGTCAAGGCGGGAGCGATGGGTTATTGACAAGTCAGCCTCGAGCGATACGGGGAATGGCCGTCTCGTTCGAGGCTGTACGCACGGGGCCTCAGGCGAGACGGAGATTGGGCTCCTTGCCGAGGCCTCCCACGAGAGGCCTCGCTCGAGGCGGAGATTTCGTCAGGGCGTCGAGACCTCCCGTGCGAGGCCTAAGGCAAGGCGAAGAGCCGGTGGGCTCGGACGGGGCCGGTGGTGAACCCACGGCTTACCTTCTGGCTTCGTTGTTGATGGGGTTTAAGTGATTCTTTTGGTGTACGCTCGGGGTACCCCGTTTTATGGTACCCGACACTTGGTATTACCAAATCTAGGATACAAAGGTATTTGAAAAAGGGTTTGCTTAGGCGCCACTCTAGTAGCATCAAACCTTACCTCACTGATGCTAACAAAAAGACTAGGTTGAAGTGGTGCATTGACATGATTGAGCATGGTTTGGTTGGTGATCCAAAGTTTAAGGATTTTTTTGACTTTGTGTTCATTGATGAGAAATGGTTCTACCTCTCTAAAAAATCTCAGAACTACTACTTGCTACCCGAGGAAGATGAACCACATCGCACTTGCAAGAACAAGAATTACATTCCTAGGATCATGTTTTTGTGTGTTTGTGCTCGGCCAAGATTTAGAAATGGAGAGTGTATTTTTTATGGGAAAATCGGTTGTTTTCCACTTGTCACTTATGAACAAGCTATTACAAGAAGTCATAACCGTCCTCGTGGTGAAGAAGTTATCAAGCCAATAACTTCAATCACAAGGGATGTGATTAGAGATTTCATGCTAAATCAAGTGTTGCCTGCCATTCGGGCCAAATAGGCAAGAGAAGATGTGAATAAGCCAATTTTCATACAACAAGATAATGCACCTTCTCATTTAAAAGTGGATGATCATGTTTTTTGTGAGGCTGCTAAGCAAGATGGGTTTGACATTCGGCTTATTTGTCAACCACCCAATTCTCTGGATTTCAACATTCTAGACTTGGGGTTTTTTCGTGCTATTCAAGCTATTCAGTACAAGAAGGATGCAAAAACAATTAAAGATTTAGTTCCAGCCGTGCAGCAGGTAAATTGATAACATGTTCACTAGTTACATTGTTTCTTGAACTACTAAATGGAGTACTCATTGATTCATTTCTTGAACACATGTTTCTGTAGGCATTCCTAGAGTACTCACCATGCAAAGCAAATAGGATCTTTATGACACTACAAAGTGTTTTGAAGGAAGCCATGAAGATAAAAGGATGCAACAAGATCAAGATTCCTCATATGCAAAAACAGAGACTAGAGAGAGAAGATCGGCTGCCATTGCAAATGTCTTGTGAAGCTTTGTTGCTAGCTGAAGCACTTGCTAGTCTTTCTGCATGAAACCGTTAGAAGAAGCAAGTTAGCTTTTGCACCAAATTGTACAAACAAATTATTTTATGCATGTATGTTAGCTTGTGCACCTTACTGATCTTGTATGCCGTCGTCCACTCTTGCATGGCACTGTTGCTTCATCTTTGCTTCTTCCAACTTCTTCGTATTGAAGTTCTCCTCCAACTTCTTGACAACGTGCTCAGGAAGAAGTATTGTGTTACCATTCATTTGAAGTTTGTCCACATCGGAAATGTAGACCTCGCAATCAAACTTTTCCATCTTATGCAACCACCTTGCTGGCAGATCGTAGTCTTCATGTAAAAGGCCACAACGGGCACACCTGCGAGCTTGGAAGCAGGCTTCGCCGAAGACGCCGCCAGCGTGGAACGTGCCGCAACGAGGACACTGCACCATCTCGACGGAGTCTGGCACCTCATCGACGGAGTCCAGAGCCTCGACGGTGTCCAGCGCGACGGAGTCCGACACCTCATGCGGTGCCATCTCGACTTTGTCCAGCGGCTCGACGTCCTACGGCGCAATGGAGTCCGACGAGACGTCCTGCACCGCGACGTCCAGCGGCGAGCGTCCTAAGGGGGGTGAAGGAGGCGAGCTTGCTGTGGGAGAGCGTGCAGCGGCTACGGAGAAGAAGGGAGTCGCGGGAGGCGCGCGTGCTAGCGATGAATGCGGGCGACGAACGAGGAAAGCACGCACGCGTTGAATGCGGCAGCGGAACAGACACGCAGCGCAACGGATGGCTTGGCCAGGGGCAAACGCGTCAAGCATCAACCGCATACTGCAACAGCAGCACTCTTTGTGAAAACGGGCTAAGCCCAGAACGACAACTAATCTAGGTACGGAGGGAGTACTAAGCAGAGATGAGTTTTACGAGGTGCTTTTGGAAAAGTTACTGCTTCTCGAAATGAGTGAGGAAGGATTAGCGAAGGGCATGATACGGTGGGGGCAGGATTAGCGAAGGGGGGTGGGGGCGGCCAACGCTTACAAAAGTATAATATGGTAGTTGGTAGAGATATATGTCTGCCAGCGGCCCAGCGCTGGTCAGATTGGAAGCGAAAAATACAGCATCTTAATGATCTGGAAGCAGAATGTAGCTGCTATCTTGTTGCAGACCTCTGAACATGAAAGGTAATTCATGAACCCAATCGACTAAAAAAATTATACTCTCAAAATTTTGGTGTGAATGCTTCTGGTTTGATGAGAGAAACGCAATTTTACAATGAACATTTAATGTGATAATCAGTCTTTTTAGAGCATGTTGCAGCGACTCCTAGTTTCAGAAAGGTCTTCCCTGCAAATTCTTTGCTCTACCATTTCAGAGAAGGTAACCAGAAAAGTGGATGGTCTGAGGCAAAATAGACTTATTCCTAAGCAAATTCACAGTGATATGACTACAAATGCACCAAAGCAAATTGAAAAATTAATCCAAATAAATCAATATATACAGCAATGCACACAGTAGTTGTGCCGATGATGTATATAGACAAAATAAAGGGCGTACCCAGTGCAGAGAACTCCCGCTCTGTGCGGGGTATGGAGAAGGGTGTTAGTGGCAAGCCTTACCCTCGCCTGTGCAATGTGAGGAGACCGCGACTCAAACCCGGGACCTTCCGGTCACAGGCGGTAAGACTCTACCGCTTGCACTAGACCAGCACAAATGCACCAAAGCAAATTGAAAAATTAATCCAAATAAATCAATATATACAGCAATGCACAGAGTAGTTGTGCCGATGATGTAATAGACAAAATAGCCTAGCAAAAAAGGGAAAAAAAATAAAAACACTTGTAGTACTGTTGCAATCACCTAAGCTGCATAGCATAGCCATAGCATGGATTGTCCATTCCTTCTGCCAAGTATACACAACAGAAGAACATAATATTTCTTTTTGACATTATTCATCAAAAGAACCTAATTCATATCTTCCTTCAGTTATTTGAGAAAGGCACAGCCACTTAAGAAAGGGGCGTACCTAGTGCAGAGAGCTCTCACGTTGTGCGGGGTCTGGGGAAGGGTGTTAGTGGCAAGCCTTACCCTCGCCTTTGCAATGCGAGGAGACCGCGACTCGAATCTGGGACCTTCTGGTCACAGGCGGTAAGACTCTACCGCTTGCACAGCCTGCCTGGATAGGAGCATAGTGGTGTCAGGATCTAAGATGAAGTTCATATTTGAACTTTTAAATCATATAAACCTTAACTAGGACAAAACCTGCAATAAACAAATAAAAACATGAAGAACATGGAAAAGTAATATCACTCAGAAATCAACATGATAGAAATCAGCGAGTGGCATATATGAATACACAGAAACCAGACGGAGATATAATCTCGCTTCGCAATTCCTAGTTTTGTTCAAAGGTAAACACTACAAATCTCAAACCAACAGATGGAAAATCAGTCATAAATCTATTTCCAGATGAGACTTAAGAACCCACATTAATCAACCATTTGGTATCTTTAAGTTGTACAATTGAAATTTGGCCAGCAAGAATACAGTCTGCCCTAAACTGTGCAGAATGTTGAAAACGAGCATATGTAACAGTAGAAGGGAGATGTTCCAGTGCTTTCAAGTAAACACCATTTAGTGACTAAACAAAGAAACTAAGACTCTAAGAGGACGAATTATCTCATCCTTATGTCATCGTGGGTACACTTTCAGTAAGACAAATAAAACTTCTATTTATGCACCATGTCCTAAGAGGATGCATTTTCAACATGGGTATTCACGGAATATAATTATTTTATGCACCGTGCCTATAGCACATCTAAAGTCAACAGACCCATTAAAACTACCCATTCAAGCACAAGTTTTAAGGAAATTAATTAACTCAAAACGGCCATTACATCTACTTGTTCCAACACATTTTTCAAATGCATGGCACAAAGCCCACATTAGAAAAAGGATCTTTTGATCATACATTGCAAACTGGTGCACCCATACCAGAAGGGGGATGTGCAAAGTGTCATCACCCATGGCAATAATAATTAATAAACACTAACAACCAATATGCAGATAGCACCTTTAAAGAGGAAAGCTACTCTCAAGCATCCATCAGTTATCAATACATTTTTCTTATCATCAGTAAATGACAAGTGTTCATTACAAAGACAAGTACAATAGAATACTCACCTCATTAGTACTCAGCACTTTAAGCTCAATAGGTTTCCTGCGTACCTAGCAACAGCAGAGAAATGCTTTGACTCCACTGTATTAGTAAGTGTGCTGGTTCTTGGATCATAAATCTGTAAATAGTCATGGTCTTGTTTATATAGGATTATCCTCACGTCACCAAACACAAATAAGGGATGTACGGGCCGAAGAATGGGATATTCTTCAAACTCTATGTTGTACATTTTAACCCAGAGACCCTTAGCAAAGTCCAGTAGAACCCAAACGTCAATATACGGAGCTGAGCCAAGAAGCGATTCAGGTTGGCTACTGTCAGTTGCCTTCCGTGAGGAAGACCAAGGCAGTAGAACATCAGATTAGCATCATCAGGGGGGGGGGGGGGGGGGGGGGGGGCGCGCGGTGGCATGCCTCGGTCTCAAGGTCGAATGTAAATATCAAATCTTTCTCACTAACTTGGTTATCCAAGGTGATAGAACGGTGTGGATCAAAACATAGGAAGTAGACAACCCCATTAACTACCACACTGGTAAACCTACTCATCTGAATGCCTTCTTCAAGGGGCGTGGCTCTCCTCCACCCTGCACAGCTGCTAGGCATCTGCTCACCTCCGTTCCCAATGGAAAAATGGAATAGCATTCGAAATATCTTGTATTCCCCTGTGCGAGCGACCTGTCCAAACAGATACTTGGGCTCAGTGACCAAGCTCGAAGCGAGTTCCACATGCTCTTCTGCAAAGCTGTCTGGTATGCGATACACAGCTCCAGTAGCCGGATCGAGTAATCTGTCCGGTAAGTAATACAATTCTTGGCGAATCCGGTTGAACAGTCGGTAGCTGCTGCAGCTGTCGTCGATTTTCCTAACACAGACGCCGTCAAGGGCGACGCTCACGGTTCTGTCGCCCTCCATTCGGTGCACCTTATTGACGATTTGCCCGGAGACATCCATGATATCCACCAGCACGTCGCACCCCGCGTCGTCATTGTAGCCGGCGATGATGAGCACCGCCTGATGCCGCGTGTCGTGGGCCGCGGCGAAGTACGGGTCGGAAAGGAGGGACCCCCACTGCTGGCAGACCAGGCGGAGGCGGCAGAGCTCCTTTGCCTGGAGGCGCAATAGGATCCCGCGCAGGGCGTCCAGGGGAAGAACGCCGATGTCGGATGCAGCTGGAGCCGGCACGATGCGCCGCTCCGGCATGCCGATGTCGGATGCGGCTGGAGCCAGCACGATGGACCGCTCCGGCAAGGCGCACGGCTTTGGGGTACTCGAATTCGGCGGAAGCGGCGGGGCGTGGGTCGAGTTGGGTTGGGGGTGACGACGCCCCGTGCTTGGGTTGGATCTGTAGTTCCAAGTAGTGGGCCGAAGCGGAGGTGGTGAGCTGCGTCACACACTCGCACTCGCGCTCGCGCCGTTGACCGATGTGACGGCCGGAGCACGAAGTGGACGGCGGGTCGGGCACAGGCAGCGCTGCAGCGTCGGGCGTCGGGCGCCGGGCGGTCGCTGTCGGCCTCGCACCTCGAGCGGGGGCGGCGGGCGGGGGCGCGGGTGTCACACCCAATTTTAACAATAAAAGCGTGCACTCTAAGAACGGTCGCACACATAAATAGATAAATTGTGAATTATACCAACACAATGTTTATTACATAGCGAATAAATACTCAACACATAGTCTCAAACATAGATATAATATTGGCTAAATAACTATCTTGCAGAAGCTCCAACAGGGACGTCAACTGATTGACACCAAGCCTAATACCAGGGGCGGACCCAGGATTTCGCCATGACTAGGGCAGCCGAGCGGGGCCGGGCGCCGGGGCGGCCACTTGGGCAGCGGCTGACGGCGGGCGGGTGGCCAGCGACTAGCCAATGGCGGAGAAGCGGCCTGCGGAGCGCAAATCGAAGGCCGGAGGGGGCGAGCCGGTGAGGGGCAGCGGCAGGCGACGGCGTGGAGCCGGCCAGGAGAGCGAGGAGCCGAGCGGCGCGACTCAAGACTCGGCGCTGCGACTAGGGCAATGGCCCTGGTTGCCCTAGCGCTGGGTCCGCCCCTGCCTAATACTCATCACGGTAATCTTCAATCCAATCTTGACCTGTTACCCATTCGGGATTTTCCAACATAAAAGATAAAGCAAGGCATAAGTACATGTCGTACTTAACAAGATAACTAAGGGTTCATGAGGCTCAAATAGCTGACACTGGTTTACTGCGGTTAGCATTTAAGTCATCATCAAGTTTAGCATTTATTAACATCAAGGTAGCAATGATCCCATGTCACAATGATCCAATGTGATCGAATAATGAATAACAATAAAGTATCACAAATAAACAATTATCATGTTTCAATTAAGAACTTGTATATTCCCTCAGTTTTTCGGGTCGCCCGTATCCGTGGGCACAGCTGTTATAATAGTTTTACACTCTGCAGAGGTTGTACACTTTCACTGTGAGTCATGTTGTTCAAATGTATGGGTTAATTATGTCCAAACACCGAACACCATATAAAGCCACCTAAGAGCTCGCCTAACCGGCCAGGGCCGTAGGGTCATCGGATATAGGAACCCCCTTCCAAAAATATAAAAGGTCGCTTCCATAGCTAGGCTCAACAGGACAGAGGTTATCCTATACCCAACTCGCAAACCTCAAACCAGCTAGAAAAGGGTTTCTTAAACGACTAGAGCCAGAGCCATGTAGCCCTCACAGCTGTACGGATTGTCCCAGCTTTTGCCAAAGGATAAGTCCTTTTAGTCATCTTTTAATATATTGCTTATTCCATTAATCAATTCACATGATCATTGTCATTGCTTAGCACTAGCATAAATACTACCCATGCATATATCCCAAGGTTTTCAAGGTAACTGAGTATTCAATCTCTAGGCAATCCTACCATAGGTAGCAAGGAAGACACATGCATATGTATTTTAGTGAGCATTATGAATAGGACAACAAGGAAGGTCATTAGCTATACTTGCCTTGATCAAAGTTCTTCTGAAAGTCTTGCTGGTTTTGCTGGTCGTAGAAGTTCTCTTGATTACCAACGTAAACCTCACCGTCTGAACTCGATCAACAACACCAAGCAGCAACATACAATCATCCGAGCAATCATACACGAGGCAAATAAATAGATTTAATTAGAACAGTACCCCAATAGAGACAAACAGTTTTGAAAAGTTTATAAAACTATTCTACACGTTGCTACGATCACACAGACGCAAAGATCACGAAAAACGGAGCTATAACGAGAAAGTTATGGATAAAGCAAGTTTTCCTATTAAAGAAATAGATTAAATCTAAACTTGAATTTTAAAGTTCAAAAACATGATGACAAATTATATGAACAGATAGATCTCGAAAAGATGAATCTAACGCAAGTTGAACGGTCCAATTTGGAGTTAAAACGAATAAGTTATGAGCAATTAAAGGCAGTGGCAAACCTGTAATTAATTGGAATTTCTATTTGAATCTGCAAACTGGAAAATACGTTTTCAAAACGAGAACACGTATTCCCTGGAATACGCTTTGGACTGCGGGTTCTATTATTAAAAACCGCAGGGGCTCTTTAGCAAAAGTGCCACGCGAAGGGGTATCTTCTATTATGGATCGTCCGATCCAGATCGGACGGCTGAGATCAGATCCAAGGGGAAAAGAGAGCTGGCCGGCCGGCATAGTACTCCGGCGCGGTGGCGGCCATTACCGGCGGTGGGGAGCTCGTCGGTGTAATCGGCTTGGGCGATTTCGTGCACCAAACTTGATAGTACCGGTGCCAAATGAAAGCGGGGATCGAGACGATCTTACCTAGCTAGAAGATGGAGACCGAGGGAACCCGAGGCGAGCGTGCGGCTTCGAACGGCGGCAACCGTGTCCCTGCAAAGGTCATCGACGCGCTGTGAGCAACCAGGTGCAAGAAAAAGAGAATGGAGAGGACATGTGGCCTCGTAGATGCAACGCGAAGCCCGTATGATGGCTTACGACGGCGGTGAAGCGATGCAACGGCGGAACCAACGGCGTGGCGACGGAGAACGGCAATGGTGGCTAGGGTTGAGGCTTGCTGCGACCTTGAGCGCATGAGCGAAGGCGGCAGTTCGCTTAGGGTTGCAAAGGGCATCGCGGACGCGGGCTCTTGGACTTTATAGGGGAGACGGGCAGCGCGAACGGCCACACATGAAGAATCGGCGTCCGGTTCGGGATAGAGTCTGGCTTGTCGCCGAGTCGGAGGAGGAAGAAGGGTGCGGGCCTACGCTATCAGTGACTCCGAGGAGGTGGGCTGGCCTTGCCACTCACTGGCTGATCGGCCGAGCTAGGCTGGCCATCTCGGCCCAAGAAGGAGGAAGGAGGAGCGGGCCTGCGTAGCTTGGCGAGCTGGGCTTGGCTACGTGCTGGGCCAAAAGCCGAGAGAGTGAGAGAGGTGAGGTTTTATCCATTTTCTTTTTAGTTTTCCAAACTTTTGAATACAATTTCAAATAGATTTGAATTCCTTTTGAATTTTTTGATAAAAGCCAATCATCACAATAAAAAGTATGCACCAGCATGAATGCTCAAGCATGTATCTAACTTAGAGATTGATTTTATTTTTATAAATTTACTATTTGGCCTATGTTAAATGCTCACATAAATAAAAATAAATCCATTTAGCCAATTTAAATTTATTCAAATTTTAGGGTGTTACAATTCTACCCCCCCCTTAAGAAAATCTTGTCCTCGAGACTAGGCTGTGCTTACTCAAACAACCGCGGGTATGTCTTTCTCAAATCATCTTCTCTTTCCCAAGTTGCCTCTGCTTTCGAATATCGATTCCACTGAACCTTGCACATCTTAATTGTTCTGCTTCTCATAACTTTCTCAACCATATCCAAAATCTTAATTGGAAACTCCTCATATGTCAGATCATCTTTAACAGCAAGTTCCTCTAATGGTATCTGCTCCTCAGGCACACGCAAACACTTCTTAAGTTGAGACACGTGGAACACATCATGGACACCAGACAGGTTCTCAAGCAATTCTAACTGATAAGCCACTTCTCCACACCTCTTCAAAACTTTAAATGGACCAACATACCATGGTGCTAGTTTACCTTTCATGCTGAACCTTTTCACACTTCTCATAGGTGATACTTTTAAATAGATATAATCTCCTTCTTCAAATACCAAGTCTCTTCTTCGATTATCTACACAGCTCTTCTGATGGGTTTGTGCCACTCTTAGGTTCTCTCTAATCTTTCTCACCTGCTCTTCAGTGTTTCTAAGCACATCTGGTCCAAACACTTGACTTTCACCTGTTTGATTCCAAAATAAGGGTGTTCTACACTTACGCTCATACAAAGCTTCAAACGGTGACATCTTGAGACTCTGTTGATAGCTGTTGTTGTATGAGAACTCTGCATAACACAAACTCTTATCCCAACTAGTACCATACTGCAATGTACATGCTCTCAACATGTCTTCTAAGATTTGATTAATTCTCTCCGTTTGCCCATCTATCTGTGGGTGATATGTTGTACTAAAATTTAACTTTGTTCCTAATGAATCATGCAACTTTTGCCAAAAGATGGAAGTAAACTGAGTTCCTCTATCAGACACAATCTTCTTAGGAACTCCATGTAGACACACTATTCTCTCTATGTATAACTCTACTAATTTTGCTCCTGTATAAGTGATTTTGACTGGCAAAAAGTGAGCAACTTTAGTTAATCGATCCATAATTACCCATATCGAATCATAACCTCTCTGAGTATGTGGTAACCCCATTATGAAGTCCATACCAACTTCTTCCCACTTCCACTCAGGTATCTTCATAGGTTGCAACAATCTTGTAGGTCGTTGATGCTCATCTTTCACTCTCTGACAAGTATCACATATAGCAACATACTCAGCTACATCTTTCTTCAGACCATACCACCAATACCTCTCTTTAAGATCTAGATACATCTTAGTACTGCCAGGATGGATAGACTAAGTTGAATCATGTGCTTCACATAGAATTGCATCACGAATGGCTTTCACTTCAGGCACACAGATTCTTTTATCAAACCATAGAGTCCCATTCTCATCTATGCTGAAGCCTGGAGCTTTCCCAAGTGCTACATTACCTGCTATCTCCCTTAGTTTCTCATCCTCCGACTATCCCTTATGTATCTCAAGCTCTAGTGTAGGTGTCACTTCTATCTCCATAGCATTATAAACAATACCAAGGTTCAAGTGCTGAAGCTCTTCACACAACTCCTCTAGCACAGGCGCCATCTCAAGCTCATTGGCATATCTCTTCCTACTAAGTGCATCAGCTACAACATTTGCTTTACCAGGATAATAGTGCACCTCTAGATCGTAATCCTTGATCAGTTCCAACCAACGACGTTGTCTCAAATTCAGATCCGTCTGAGTGAATATGTACTTCAAACTCTTATGGTCGATAAAGATATCACTCTTATGCCCAATTAGATAGTGTCTCCATATTTTTAATGCATGAACCATAGCTGCTAACTCCAAATCATGAGTAGGATAATTCAATTCATGTTTCCTCAGCTGTCTAGATGCATAAGTGAAAGTGCATCTAGCCCTTTAGTGGGTTTTGAATGATTGAGTGACAACATGATTAAAGGACTAACATGCTTGCTAAGTGTTAAACAGGAAATTGATTTTCTCACAGATACTTGATGAAATTGTATAAAGCCAAAATGATGTATTGTTGTATAAATAATCTAGTTCAAACACAAGACAACAATGCAAATGGAATTCATGCAAAGGCTTATTTATTGTGGGATTTCAATGATCTATGTGAAAGCAAGCACGATAAGAGTTAATTAATGAGACATGAGGGATTGCATATGGAATGGTCTCATATTTGAAGCTTGCTAAATTAAAATGAAAAAGATGACAATACATGAATGGATGATTCAACACAAGATGTGACCTGATGGCTTGAGATGGTGAAGATAGCAAGGAAAGGCTTCGAGGTACTAAGCAAGGGTGAAGGGCAAGCGACGGCTTGGCGGCCGAAGAACCTAGCTAGGGTGAAGAAGGAAGTACTTGCATTTAGTTGAGGTACTAATCAAGCTATGATGGCCACGTTTTTGTGGAGGACCAAATCACTATTGGAGTGTTTGATGGAAGTGACTTGATGCATTTGGAGTTATTCATATTTGATGAATGGAATCAAGTCACGTGCTCAAGATGGCTATGCTCAAGTGACAAGATCAATATTGACGTGTTGGCACCCTCACTTGATGAAGATTGAAAGACACGGTATCAATTTTAAAGAAGATCAACTCAAAAGGTTTAATTTCATTTTTCTTTTGATCTTGAGTTAATCGGTATGTCGTACTATTAAGAGGGATGCAAGTTTAGGTGGTCTGAGGAAGATAGAGTGCTCAAGCATAATAATAAAATCAAAAGAGAGACACTCTAGCACTTCACGAGCACATAGAATAATTTTCTGTGACTGTCGGTGTCGGAAGTCCCGACGTAAGCCGGAACTCCCAACAGTCGGAAGTCATGACTCTTGCCGGAAGTGCTGACTCCCAGTCACTGCCTGTGCGGTGACTGTGGATGTCAGAAGTCCCGACGTGAGTTGGAACTCCCGACAGTCAAAAGTCCCGACCCAAGCCGGGAGTCCCGGCATCGATGGTTCTACTGACCTGCTGACTGTGCTCGTCGGAAGTACCGACGTTCGTCAGAAGTTCCGACCGTCGGAAGTCCCGACGTTCGTCGGAAGTTTCGACGTTGGCTGTCTCGAGTGGACTTTGACCTCGCATGAACAGTGTTTTCTTCATACGTCGAAAGTCTCGAGATCTGCGTCGGAACTCCCGACGTAGATCTGAACGGTTAGATTTTGCCTTGGAGTATATATACCCGTCTCCTCCATTCTAACCGTTGCCCACTCATTTCATTGCAACAAACACTTGGCCAAAATAGCCCCCAAGCATTCTAGGCTCACCACTCTTCTCTCCTTTGCCTCCAACTTCAATTCCTAAAGGGTTTGAGTGATTGGAGAGTGGATTGAGTGAGAAAAACACTTTGAGCAAGCTTGAGCACTTGATTTCTTCGTCAAGCCGGTTTGATTTGCATTTGTTACTCTTGGGGATTTTCCCCTAGCCGGCGAGGCGTCGCCCAAGAGCTTCCATCTTGTGGAAGAGCCTTGGGAAGTTTGTATTACCCTTGTTTTCTAGTGAAGAAACTCAAGTGACCTTTGTGGTATCCTTGAGTGAGGCAAGGAGGTGGAAGAGACTCTGACCTAAGTGGTCACCTCAACAACGAGGACGTAGGAGCTCCTTTGTGGGGCTGCCGAACCTCGGGATAAATTCTTGTCTCCCGCGTGCTTGTTGTTGTTGTGATTTGCTCGAAATTACTTGTATTTGGTTGTCTCCTTCTCTCTTGCTATTTCTTAGGGTTTGGGCCTCGATCTACGGAGTGGTGGCTTATCAACGTCAAGAGAGTGACCCAACACCTTACCTTACCACTAGGAAGTGGGTTTGTAAGTTATCGGCATCACAAAGTTCATTTTAGCACTTGTAGTTCATTTCCCATAGGGGTCGGAAGTGCTGACAGTTTATGTTGGAAGTTCTGACCCAAACTGTCAGGACTTCTGACACGTCAGAAGTTCTGACCCAAACGTCGGGACTTCTAACACGTCGGAAGTTCTGACCCAAACTGTCGGGACTTCCGACATTAACTGACTAGTGCATTTTGATTCAACTCTTTGGTTGCCGTTGTTTGGCTCCCTAGGTTTATCTAGTATCTTTTATATACTTTGTGGCTAACTTGTGAGGGGTTGTATTACTTTGATTTGGAGTTTCCATTTTGGAAACTCCTATTACTAATCGTTTCCGCTTTTAAAGGTGTTGATTTTTCAGAAACGCCTATTCACCCCCCCTCTAGGCGACATCCTAGATCCTTTCAATTGGTATCGGAGCGAGGTTCTCACCTAAAGCTTCACCGCCGTGAGAAAAGGATGTCGACGCCTATCGAGTTGGAGCCGATGCTTCTCCAAAATGATGGTTCAAACTTTCTATCTTGGTCAATTCATGTACTCAATGCTTTTAGAGATATTAGTCGTCTTGTTGAGCATATTGTGTTTGCAAGCATACCTCTTCCTATAGTTGATTGGAGCAACTATAAGAATTTATCAAAAGAGGAAGAAATATGCGTGCAACTCAATGCTCAAGCTATTAATATCATTTTGAGTACATTGAGTGTAGAGGTTCAAGATGAGGCAATATTCAATGGACAACCACCTCCTGAGAGTGCTCATCTCATTTGGACCAAACTCATTGAGGTATATGGAAAATCCAAATGCGATGATGCACTTGAGGTCGAGTCAATGGAAAATATGTCCATTATGTCTTCATGTGGCGAAGAAGCCTCACAAGACCTCAAGAGCGTCGAGCCGGAGCAAGAGGTGCAAGCCGAGGCGACTACGCTGTCTGCAAGCACATACCGGACGTGTTCGGTATCCCTACCAAACGTGTCCAGTATGGCTGAGGCAGCTGGACAGCAGGCAGTCTGTGATGATGAGGCTCAAGCTCGATGGCGGCTAAGTGATGAGTCAACCTCAGTATCTCATGATACTCATCACTTGTGTCTCATGGCCAAGAAAAGCAAGAAGAAGGCTAGCAAGAAAGATCAAGCCAAGGAGATAGCACGAGTAGATGATCAAGAAGAGAGTGATATTGAAATTGAAGATAGCTACACTCTTGATCATCTAAGCAACAAAGACAAGCTCATTCTCATGAAGCTAGTTGAGAAGAATGATGAGCTAGAGGAAGAGAATGAGAAACAAGAGCAATCACTTCAAAATCAAGAAAAGTTTCTCATCTCCAAATTGCAAGAGCTAAAGGCCATAAATGAGAGGTATGAAAAATTATCAATTGAACATGCTTTAGTCACTAACTCCTCTTCTAGTGTTTCACAACTAGAGAAGGAAAACTTTGAGCTCAAGGCAAAATTAGATGAACTCTCAAGCAAATATAATGTGCTACAAGCAAACTATGTTCATCTCAAGTGCTCTCATGAAGAATTAGTAGAATCAAACATCATGCTTGAGGTGGCTCATGAGGTTGTGATTACAACGGTAAAATCATCTCAATCTCCTACTCACACACTCACTTGTACACAATCTCAATTGAATATTTCTTGTGCTAATGAGTGTGCTTCTCAAGCAAGCCAATCTTCGATTGAGCAAAAATTTATAGAAAACATAGAGCTTAAAGAAGAGGTGAAAAGATTAAAGGAAGATGTGATTCGATTGAAGGGTAAGGAGAAAGCACAACCTTCTCAAGATAACCGTGATAACATGGTGAAGAAGCTTGAGAAGGGTTCAAACCTTGCTTCCTTCAAAACCCAACAAAGGAATCACATTTCAAGCAAGGCCAACACAACCAAGAGCAAGAAACATGGAAAAAGTATGTGCTATGGTTGTGGATTGTATGGACATGAGTGGGCTACGTGTCCACATAAGAATTGGGCCAACAAGGTTGAAGCCACCACTCAAAAGGCTTCAATCAAGGAGGCCAAGCAAGTGAAGAGTGATGGACAAAGCGCTTGTCTCATGAGCAAGAAATTGGGGCATCCTACCAAGAAATGCCCAATATATCAAGAGTCAAGAAAGGTAGCCCAAGTTGCAACAAGAAGATGCTATGAATGCAATGAGATGGGCCACAAGGTTGATAGATGTCCATACAAGCAAAACAAGCATAAAGCAAACAAAGGTCGCATATGCAATGCTTGTAAAAGAAAGGGGCATCTAAGCTATGATTGCCCAAATGGTAACTTCCCTAAGCCGAGCACATTTGTTTATGATAATATGCTTAGGAAGACCACAAAAGGAGTTAGCACTAGCAAGGTGATGTGTTCACCACAAACTAGTACTAAGGCCATTTGGGTGCCTAAGCACTTGTTGACTAACCCAAAAGGACCCAACAAGAGTTGGGTACCAAAATGTGCTTAGGTTGATAATGTAGGTACTTGGTGGTAAGATGAAAGCTTCGGGGTGGTTGAGCAAGTAAATTGAAAATATTCACTCAATCTATCAATCAATTCTTATCATAATCTCATATATGGTTGACCCGATGATAAATCAATAACCATATCATTTACTTCATCTCTACCATTGGTAACAAGTACCTAAAGACCTTATAGGATAGCCACTTTGTGTTTAGTGCTCAATGGCTCACAAATAAGCATATTTGTGAAAGAATTGGAAGTGACTAATTAGTTTTATTTAATCATTATCATATTTGCCATGTGATGCTTTTAATGGCTCTCTAGTAGAGCAATGCATTTGTTCAGATGCAGGCATACAAGAAGTACTAGAGCTAAAACAAAGAATCACAAGCAGCGCTTCAATTGTTTCTGTCCTGCGCCTACTAGCCATGTCCGGTATGGCCAGGGCAGAAAGGAAAAGTGTTTATGTTCTTCACATGCCGGACGTGTCCGGTATGTCTACCAGACGTGTCTGGTATGGCAGGAACCAGAGCACTAATTGGGATGCAATTGAGGTTTGATCCATATGATTTCATATATCCTTAATTTGCTCAGAAGCTTGTGATCTATCAAACCTAAGTGGGTTGTGAGTATGTTTCAACGAAATTTAAATATGGCAAATTACTTTGTGTGGGTCAAAATAGAAAATTGACTCCCAAATTCTTAAAAGAATAAAGTGCTTGTTGAAAGTCATTCAAATTACTTGTGGTACTTATTTAGGGGGAGCTCAGTTTCTATTTTGCACCATTGTGGACTAACAAATTTATCTAGTATTATTTGTAGTCCTTTGGATGAAAATTGATTTCATATATGGTATGATTATTTGACAAGTGAGGTCAACATGATGTTGTCATGCCATGTATTATCTCAGTGGTGATATTGTGGGCTCAAGGCAAAGGTATATATTTACATACATGCATTGTAAGTGCATCTAAGGCCCTTTATATGCTAGTGTGTGCATTAGTGTGATATAGGATAGATGTTTTTCAAAATCCCTAACTAGCATGTGTAGGTGGTGTGGTTTTTGAAAATCATGTGGTTTTTGGGTCTTTGTGACCTAGTCATGTCATATTGTGATTATTGCTACCCTTGGTAGATTATTTGCCTAATCACATGTGACATGGTTCTCTCAAGTCCATAAAAATCCCTATGTCCCTCTAAAATCTCTCTCGAGTTTTGAAATCATAAATTTGCTAAATATTCAAAAAAGAGAAAATCAATTCTTGGCTAATTCATGTCCCCTAAGTGAGAATCCTAAGCCTATTTCAATTGATGCAAATATTATGCTTAGGAAGGTTTGTTATTGTACCTTATTGGTTAGTATTGCAAAAATTCCGCTATTCATACTAAGGCTATGCCTAAGTATGTTGCATCTAACATGAGAGGACCCAAACTAGTTTGGGGTACCATCGAAAAGTGGATGATCATTTGTAGGTACCATGGTATTGTAGACTTGATTTAATGGAATTATTATTGTTCATCTTATGTTGAGTCAAGTATTGAAGCCTAGTGCAATTCTATCCCAATGCCAAGTCAAAATTGAGTGAAGTCCATATGCTATCAACATACAAGTGTCATATTCAAGTTGTGGGAATTTATTGATACATTTGAAGGCCTGCAAATAAGTGGAGTTGAAGCTTGCAAAGATGATCATAAGCTATCAAGGTATATCTCTTGTTGATCAAAGTTTATTTGGGTGCATATAAGTTAATTGAATTGGATATATATGCATATGTTGCTTGCTATGAGATGTTTAAATGGATTAAATGCTTAAGTAATCAAGTTTGAAGTTGGTTTGATTGGATATGTTCATAAGATTTCTTCTAGTAAGTGGTTTGAATGGACATATGTCTTGTGAGAGTATTCAAACAAGTTGATTTCAAGTTTGGTTCAAATTGGAGAAAAATAGCTCAATTATTGAAATATGTCCAATATTGAAAATCTGAGGTAGCAGTGATCATAGACATGTTTGAGTAACCAAATCTATTTGTATTGACTTGAAATCTGGTCTGCATGCTCTACATTTATGGTATTAGTTGCTGTACAAATTTCATGAGATTTGGATAAGTGATACTTCATATTTGGAGTAGATCTTGTCAGCTATAGTGCAGCAGTTTTCAGCATGTAGCAGTGTGGAAAGATATGAAATCTGGTAGCAATATAGAAGTCAAAAGAAACTAAAATTTTTACAGCTACTAGAAGGCTTAGTGTGTCACATCTTCACCAAATTTTGTGGTTTTTGGACATGTACTTTGGGAGATATGATTTATTCTTTGAAGAGTACAGAATCTGCCAGGAAAGCGACAATTATTGGATTGATCAAAAGTCACTTAGATTCAAAGGTCCTCAAATTAGAATCATATCTATAAGTGATTGAGGTACCTATGTTTTGGTTTTGGTTTGAGATAGAAGCATGACAAATGATGAGTACAAGACAATTTGTTTGAAGAGTGTATCTGGTACACATTTGGTACTCAAGCTAGAGATCAAGACCAAGATCAAGATGAAGATGAAGTTTAAGTTCTAGTGATAATTGGAGATCTTTTGATAGAAACAAAAGGACTTAAATAAGTAGAAAGAAAAGGACTTAAAGAAGGATTCAAAGTTATTCATCAAATTAAGTCCAACAATATGGATCAATGAAACAAAATCTTTCAAGTGGATCAAGTGGTTTCCTTTCAAGTTATTTCAAGTGAGTATCAAGGATGGTTCTTTGGACAGAGGTCACTTCGCTCTAGGCTTGGATGGCTAAAATTGAAGTGGTAATCTAAAGGGACATTTGAGGTACTTGGTTGAAGAAAATCAAGAGATTGGTCTAGAAAGCAAGCAACACCCAAAAGAGAACAAGTCATGAAATTGCAAGTGGTATCATGAAATTTCAAGTGGTATTACAAGTGGTGCATCTTTTAGTTCTCTCAAGCAAGCAATGATCAAAGAAGAAGCAAGCCAACCACAACAAGAAGAGTGCACTTAATCATTAGTGATTCTCAATTCATATGGGTGAAGAATAGGAATTCAAAGAATTGATATCTATTGGTCTTCACCAAGCTTATAATTGGACTTCATGGTGTTATTGGAGAAATGAATTGAAATCTATATGACTATCTTCCTCTCCAACATAGCAAAGGTATCATTGTATTGTGCATGATCATTTTTCATCCCTTACTAGTATGCGGTTAGTGCATATAGTACATGCTTATAGGATCATGCATTACAAATGAAAATTTTTAGATTCATAGACTACCACTATTGCTTGAATGATTATATAATCTAGTGGTTAGTGTATGAGTTTGTTCATGAGCTAGTAAACCCATGTACTTGATCTATTTTGAATTGCAAACAAGTGACAAGTACAACCTCTTTAAGATGACAAAGGGGGAGAGTTTAATACAAAGGGAGAGATTAGTACAAAGTTTGAACCTTAAGTACAATCTATTTTGAATAAGTTGAATCATGTGCTTCACGTAGAATTGCATCACGAATGGCTTTCACTTCAGGCACACAGATTCTTTTATCAAACCATAGAGTCCCATTCTCATCTATGCTGAAGCCTGGAGCTTTCCCAAGTGCTACATTACCTGCTATCTCCCTTAGTTTCTCATCCTCCAACTATCCCTTATGTATCTCAAGCTCTAGTGTAGGTGTCACTTCTATCTCCATAGCATTATAAACAATACCAAGGTTCAAGTGCTGAAGCTCTTCACATAACTCCTCTGGCACAGGCGCCATCTCAAGCTCATTGGCATATCTCTTCCTACTAAGTGCATCAGCTACAACATTTTCTTTACTAGGATAATAGTGCACCTCTAGATCGTAATCCTTGATCAGTTCCAACCAACGACGTTGTCTCAAATTTAGATCCGTCTGAGTGAATATGTACTTCAAACTCTTATGGTCGATAAAGATATCACTCTTATGCCCAATCAGATAGTGTCTCCATATTTTTAATGCATGAACCATAGCTGCTAACTCCAAATCATGAGTAGGATAATTCAATTCATGTTTCCTCAGCTGTCTAGATGCATAAGTGAAAGTGCATCTAGCCCTTTAGTGGGTTTTGAATGATTGAGTGACAACATGATTAAAGGACTAACATGCTTGCTAAGTGTTAAACAGGAAATTGATTTTCTCACAGATACTTGATGAAATTGTATAAAGCCAAAATGATGTATTGTTGTATAAATAATCTAGTTCAAACACAAGACAACAATGCAAATGGAATTCATGCAAAGGCTTATTTATTGTGGGATTTCAATGATCTATGTGAAAGCAAGCACGATAAGAGTTAATTAATGAGACATGAGGGATTGCATATGGAATGGTCTCATATTTGAAGCTTGCTAAATTAAAATGAAAAAGATGACAATACATGAATGGATGATTCAACACAAGATGTGACCTGATGGCTTGAGATGGTGAAGATAGCAAGGAAAGGCTTCGAGGTACTAAGCAAGGGTGAAGGGCAAGCGATGGCTTGGCGGCCGAAGAACCTAGCTAGGGTGAAGAAGGAAGTACTTGCATTTAGTTGAAGTACTAATCAAGCTATGATGGCCACGTTTTTGTGGAGGATCAAATCACTATTGGAGTGTTTGATGGAAGTGACTTGATGCATTTGGAGTTATTCATATTTGATGAATGGAATCAAGTCGCGTGCTCAAGATGGCTATGCTCAAGTGACAAGATCAATATTGACATGTTGGCACCCTCACTTGATGAAGATTGAAAGACACGGTATCAATTTTAAAGAAGATCAACTCAAAAGGTTTAATTTCGTTTTTCTTTTGATCTTGAGTTAATCGGTATGCCGTACTATTAAGAGGGATGCAAGTTTAGGTGGTCTGAGGAAGATAGAGTGCTCAAGCATAATAATAAAATCAAAAGAGAGACACTCTAGCACTTCACGAGCACATAGAATAATTTTCTGTGACTGTCGGTGTCGGAAGTCCCGACGTAAGCCGGAACTCCCGACAGTCGGAAGTCATGACTCTTGCTGGAAGTGCTGACTCCCAGTCACTGCCTGTGCGGTGACTGTGGATGTCAGAAGTCCCGACGTGAGTCGGAACTCCCGACAGTCGGAAGTCCCGACCCAAGCCGGGAGTCCCGGCATCGATGGTTCTACTGACCTGCTGACTGTGCTCGTCGGAAGTTCCAACGTTGGCTGTCTCGAGTGGACTTTGACCTCGCATGAACAGTGTTTTCTTCATACGTCGGAAGTCCCGAGATCTGCGTCGGAACTCCCGACGTAGATCTGAACGGTTAGATTTTGCCTTGGAGTATATATACCCGTCTCCTCCATTCTAACCGTTGCCCACTCATTTCATTGCAACAAACACTCGGCCAAAACAGCTCCCAAGCATTCTAGGCTCGCCACTCTTCTCTCCTTTGCCTCCAACTTCAATTCCTAAAGGGTTTGAGTGATTGGAGAGTGGATTGAGTGAGAAAAACACTTTGAGCAAGCTTGAGCACTTGATTTCTTTGTCAAGCCGGTTTGATTTGCATTTGTTACTCTTGGAGATTTTCCCCTAGCCGGCGAGGCGTCGCCCAAGAGCTTCCATCTTGTGGAAGAGCCTTGGGAAGTTTGTATTACCCTTGTTTTCTAGTGAAGAAACTCAAGTGACCTTTGTGGTATCCTTGAGTGAGGCAAGGAGGTGGAAGAGACTCCGACCTAAGTGGTCACCTCAACAACGAGGACGTAGGAGCTCCTTTGTGGGGTTGCCGAACCTCAGGATAAATTCTTGTCTCCCACGTGCTTGTTGTTGTTGTGATTTGCTCGAAATTACTTGTATTTGGTTGTCTCATTCTCTCTCGCTATTTCTTAGGGTTTGGGCCTCGATCTACGGAGTGGTGGCTTATCAACGTCAAGAGAGTGACCCAACACCTTACCTTACCACTAGGAAGTGGGTTTGTAAGTTATCAGCATCACAAAGTTCATTTTAGCACTTGTAGTTCATTTCCCATAGGGGTCGGAAGTGCTGACAGTTTACGTTGGAAGTTCTGACCCAAACTGTCAGGACTTCTGACACGTCAGAAGTTCTGACCCAAACGTCGGGACTTCTGACACGTCGGAAGTTCTGACCCAAACTGTCGGGACTTCCGACATTAACTGACTAGTGCATTTTGATTCAACTCTTTGGTTGCCGTTGTTTGGCTCCCTAGGTTTATCTAGTATCTTTTATATACTTTGTGGCTAACTTGTGAGGGGTTGTATTACTTTGATTTGGAGTTTCCATTTTGGAAACTCCTATTACTAATCATTTCCGCTTTTAAAGGTGTTGATTTTTCAGAAACACCTATTCACCCCCCTCTAGGCGATATCCTAGATCCTTTCAATAAGCAATAACCCTACCTTCTTGCATAAGAACACATCCCAAACCTTGATGAGATGCATCACAATAGATAGAGAACTTCTTACTTAGATCAGGCAAAATCAGCACTGGAGCTGTTGTCAACCGCTTCTTTAATTCCTCAAAACTAGCTTGGCACTTACTAGACCACTCAAACTTAGCATTCTTCTCTAACAGGGCTGTCATGGGTTTAGCAAGCTTGGAGAAACCTTCAATGAATCTTCGATAATATCCAGCTAAACCAAGAAAGCTACGGATCTCACTTACATCAGTAGGTGGCTTTCAATTCAGTACATCCTTCACCTTACTTGGATCCACTGCTATACCACCATTAGAAACAACATGTCCAAGAAAAGAGACTTCTCTTAACCAGAATTAACACTTACTACGCTTAGCATATAGCTTATGCTCTCTAAGCTTCTATAGCACCAATCTCAGATGTTCAGCATGATCATCTTCAGTCTTAGAGAATACCAGTATGTCATCAATGAATACTACCACAAACTTATCAAGATACTCCATAAACACCTTATTCATCATATACATAAAGTAGGCAGGTGCATTGGTCAAACCAAACGACATAACTGTATACTCATATAACCCATACCTCATAGTAAAAGCTGTTTTTGGTATATCAGTATTCCGAATCTTCAACTGATGATAACCAGAACGCAAATCAATCTTAGAAAACACACAAGCACCTCTCAACTGATCAAACAAGTCATCAATTCTAGGCAATAGGTACTTGTTCTTGATGGTTACCTCATTAAGAGATCGATAATCCACACACATACGTTGTGTTCCATCCTTCTTGTCAACAAAGATCACAGGCGCTCCCCAAGGTGATGCACTAGGTCATATGAACCCTTTATCTGACAACTCTTTCAATTGTTTCTTAAGTTCTTCTAATTCGTTAACCCCCATTCTATATGGTCTCTTAGCTATAGGTGCAGTACCAAGTAATAATTCAATTATAAACTCAATGTCACGGTCAGGTGGCATACCTAGCAAATCATCGGGGAAGACATCTAGAAATTCCTCCACAACATGGCCCTGAGAATTAACATCATCATCTAGTTGATTCACTATAGCTGTTGGTGGTGGTTGCACTGTCACGCCAACACTGATTCGATCTCCCTTTGGTGTTGTCACTACTACAACTCTCTCCTGACACTAAATCATAGCTCGGTGTTCTTTCATCCAATCCATACCCAGAATCACATCGATCCCAAAAGTTCTCAACACAATAGGACTGATTGTGAAGTCTACCCCCTTAAGGTAAGACTTGCTGAAGGGCAACAATGTGCAGCTGGTATTGATCCCCTAGTGAGTTTACTAGCATTTGGGTCTTCATTGCAATTAAAGGTATGCTATGTGTTCTAACAAATGCTTGTGAAATAAAAGAATGCGAAGCTCCAGAGTCAAAAAGAACATTAGCGGGGATGGAGTTGATGTTGAACGTTCCCATCATAACCTCTGGTGCTCCAACCACAGTCTCAGGCGCCACATGGTTCACTCTTCCAATGTTGTACGTGGGCTTCTGGTTGCTATTCTGCCTCTGAGGTGTCTGTTGATTCGACTTCTGAGGGCAATGGTTAGCACAATGTCCCACATCTCCACATCGAAAACACCTATTGGGAGTACTAGGTGCACTGCTCTTCATCGGGGTGCTGTTGGGCATTCCCTGGCATGGAGTCTGATTGCCCATTTGCTGCGGTGTACGCTAGTTCCAATTCTGCTGTTGGTTCTGAGAACGTTGTGGAAACTGACCACGGTTCCATTGACTGACTGGACCTTGATACCTCTGCTGATTATTATAGCGCGGGCGTGTGTTGCTTTCGGAGGCCTGTCCCTTCATCTTTCTCTTCCTGTCCCTCTCCAATCACATATTGTCAAGCACAATAGCGTGATTCACCAACTGCTAGAAATTAGCATATGTGTTACCAGCCAACTGCAACCTGAGATCATAGTAAATTCCCTTGAGGAAGAGACGTTGCTTATCTGCATCCTCCCTCACGTCATTAGGAGCATAGCGAGCCAACTGAGCAAACTTGTCGTGATACTCACTGACAGACATAGAACCCATCCTGAGAGATATAAATTCCTCCTGCTTGAGCTCTATCAAACCATCTGGAATATGGTGTGCCTTAAAATCCCTCACAAATTCTAGCCACGTGATAGCAGGAGCATTGTTGGGACGAGCAGACTGATACGACTCCCACCAAGTCTGAGCTGCTCCCTAAAGCTGTCCCGATGCATACAACACCTTTTGTTGATCATCACACTGAGCGATGTTGAGTTGTTTCTCCACTGCGCGTAGCCAATCATCTGCCTCCAAGGGGTCAGCGGCATGAGAGAAAACTGGAGGATGTCCTTGCATGAATTCCCTCTGCTTGTCTCTTGGTGGTAGAGGTGCTGGTGCTCCAATAGGTTGGTTCTGAAAGAACTGCATCATGGACTGCATAAACTGTCCTTGCATCGCCAACACCTCTGCTGCGGTCATGGGTGGTGGTGGGGGTGGTGGAGCACCTCTCCCATGTCCTCTATTTCCTCCATGGCCAGACATCTGCAATCCAACACGAAACATCACCAATATGTAAGAGATAGGCAATTCTGAAAATTTCTGGACGTGATGCAGAATCAGCAGGTCAGAAAAACTGCCATAACTCGAGTTCCAGATATCCAAATAACATGATCTTTATACGGTTGGAAAGCTTAAGAAATTATCTACAACTTTCATTTAGACCACATTTTCTGATTCTGACGTTACATTAATAAAAAAACAGACCATAACCGAAACTGTCCTCAGATTCCAGATAGCACAGAAGTTCATATTGTGACAGTCATAGCTCTCAGATACGAACAGATAAAAAGGTGATTCTTGTGCCATTGGAAAGACACAGAAGTCTATATACTCCCAGTAAAATTTCATGGCCATTGCTCGAAGAGGTAAAAAGTTATAACCAAAACGTCACTGACTGTTCCAGAAAACAGCAAGCAAAGAGACAGGATAGACCAACCCAACTATTTATTATAGCACTTTTAACCCTAATATTTTAGCTAAGGAACTCGTGGACATGCCCACAAAGTTCCAGCACTCAACACAAAGATCCAAATCACACATAATTCACAATAATAATCCAGCAAGCACACCAATAGTTCACAAACACTTAAAAGACTCGACTCGACTCACGATACTAAAAACGTGCCTATTACAATGGTTTCATAAACTTAAGGGGTGGCGTTCTTCTTGGTGGAGGGCTCATCTAACTTCTCAAACAGCTTGGGATGGCCTAACTCGGCGTTAAGGCCATCAATCTCTTTCTGGTATTCTTTGATCATGTCTTGTGCCTTCTTCAGCTGTCCTTTTAACGCTCCAACCCTATTTGTAAGTTCACGGTTTAACTCAACGGTGGCCTCAAGAGTCTTCGATCCTTTTTCCACGACCTCTAAGGTCCAACTATTTTCCTTCGGAAGATAGCATGGGTAATACAAGAGTCCATCGTCCTTCTTATCATCAGAGAGACGACCACGGTAGTAGGCAAGTGCAATGGAAGCAGCATCCTCCATGCTTCTTTCTGCGGTAGCTCGACTGACATGGTGAGTGACAACTGCATCTATCTTGCGAGTATTCGGGGTCTTGATCAGCAACCGAGTATCCTAAGATGAACCAATCAGAGGATGACTGTGCTCCATAGTGTGATACTCCAGAGTGGCTTGCAGGTCTAGATAATAGCACTCCAACATAATTGTCAGCAAGTCATGGTAGAAGGCATTGTCATCATGCTTTTTAATGCTTAACTTGTCAGTCCAACCTATACGAGGCAGTGGCTAGAGTACTTCATCTTCATCATCATTGGTCAAGTCAATGGCCTCCACATGTGCTGGGGATTGAGCTATCGGAGTTGACGAAGAATGGACCTCTTCTCCAACCTCATTCTTCCAGTTCTTCCTCTGGGCGTCCTCTCTAGGCTCCATTGGCTCATACACCGCCCACTGTGGTTGAAAGCATCCAACGTACAAGCGGGCAGACTTGCGGTCACGTGTCATCTACAGAAGTTTCAAATTAATTAGAATAGAATCAATTGATTTTATAATAGAATAAGACAAAAGAAGCACAAAACTTAGCAAATAACAAGATTGAGGTGGAAAGCATGAAACAAGTGAAGCAGAGGAAACTAAAAACGACCATTCTAACTAGGCTTGCGTCCTACAGTCAACAGTGCTCTGATACCAATCTGTCACACCCAATTTTAAGAACAAAAGAGAATGTATAAAAGTCTTATGTGCACCCCAGGAACGGTCGCACACATAAGTGGACAAATTGTGAATTGTATCAACACAATGTTTATTACATAGCAAATAAATACTCAACACATAGTCTCAAACATAGATATAATATCTACTAAATAACTATCTTGTGGAAGCTCCAACAGGGACGTCAACTGGTTGACACCAAGCCTACTACTCATCACGGTAATCTTCAATCCAATCTTGATCTGTTACCCATCTGGGATTTTCCAACATAAAAGATAAAGCAAGGCATAAGTACATGTCGTACTTAACAAGATAACTAAGGGTTCATGAGGCTCAAATAGCTGACACTGGTTTACTGCGGTTAGCATTTAAGTCATCATCAAGTTTAGCATTTATTAACATCAAGGTAGCAATGATCCCATGTCACAATGATCCAATGTGATCGAATAATGAATAACAATAAAGTATCATAAATAAACGATTATCATGTTTCAATTAAGAACTTGTATATTCCCCTAGTTTTCTGGGCCGCCCGTATCCGTGGGCACGGCTGTTATAATAGTTTTACACTCTGCAGAGGTTGTACACTTTCACTGTGAGTCATGTCATTCAAATGTATGGGTTAATTACGTCCAAACACTCAACAGCATATAAAGCCACCTAAGAGCTTGCCTAACCGGCCAGGGCCGCAGGGTCATCGGATATAGAAACCCCCCTTCCAAAAATATAAAAGGCCGCTTCCATAGCTAGGCTCAATAGGACAAAGGTTGTCCTATACCCAACTCACAGACCTCTAACCAGCTAGAAAAGGGTTTCTTAAGCGACTAGAGCCAGAGCCATGTAGCCCTCATAGCTGTATGGGTTGTCCCAGCTTTTGCCAAAGGATAAGTCCTTTTAGTCATCTTTTAATGTATTGCTTATTCCATTAATCAATTCACATGATCATTGTCATTGCTTACACTAGCATAAATACTACCCATGCATATATCCCAATGTTTTCAAGGTAACTGAGTATTCAATCTCTAGGCAATCCTACCATAGGTAGCAAGGAAGACACATGCATATGTATTTTAGTGAGCATCATGAATAGGACAATAAGGAAGGTCCTTAGCTATACTTGCCTTGATCAAAGTTCTCCTGAAAGTCTTGCTGGTCTTGCTGGTCGTACAAGTTCTCTTGATCACCAACGTAAACCTCACCGTCTGAACTCGATCAACAACACCAAGCAGCAACATACAATCATCCGACCAATCATACACGAGGCAAACAAATAGATTTAATTAGAACAGTACCCCAATAGAGACAAACAGTTTTGAAAAGTTTATAAAACTATTCTACACGTTGCTATGATCACACAGACGCAAAGATCACGAAAAACGGAGCTATAACGAAAAAGTTATGGATAAAGCAAGTTTTCCTATTAAAGAAATAGATTAAATCTAAACTCGAATTTTAAAGTTCAAAAACATGATGACAAATTATATGAACAGATAGATCTCAAAAAGACGAATCTAACGCAAGTTGAACGGTCCAATTTGGAGTTAAAACGAATAAGTTATGAGCAATTAAAGGCAGTGGCAAAACTGTAATTAATTGGAATTTCTATTTGAATCTGCAAACTGGAAAATATATTTTCAAAACGAGAACACGTATTCCCTAGAATGCGCTTTGGACTGCGGGTTCTATTATTAAAAACCATAGGGGCTCTTTAGCAAAAGTGCCACGCGAAGGGGTATCTTCTATTATGGATCGTCTGATCTAGATCGGACGGCTGAGATCAGATCCAAGGGGAAAAGAGAGAGCTGGCCGGCCAGCACAGTACTCCGGCGCAGTGGCGGCCATTACCGGCGGTGGGGAGCTCGCCGGCGTAATCGGCTTGGGTGATTTTGTGTACCAAACTCGATAGTACCGGTGCCAAATGAAAGCGGGGATCGAGATGACCTTACCTAGCTAGAAGATGGAGACCGAGGGAACCCGAGGCGAGCGCGCAGCTTCGAACGGCGGCAATGGTGTCCCTGCAAAGGTCGTCGACACGCTGTGAGCAACCGGGTGCAAGAAAAAGAGAATGGAGAGGACATGCGGCCTCGCAGATGCAACGCGAAGCCCGTATGCTGGCTTACGACGACGGTGAAGTGGTGCAGCGGCGGAACCGACGGCGCAGCTGCGGAGAATGGCAATGGCGGCTAGGGTTGAGGCTTGCTGTGACCTTGAGCGTGTGAGCGAAGGCGGTGGTTCGCTTAGGGTTGCAAAGGGCATCGCGGACGCGGGCTCTTGGACTTTATAGGGGAGACAGGTGGCGCGAACGACCACACACGAAGAATCGTCGTCTGGTTCGGGATAGAGTCTGGCTCGTCACCGAGTCAGAGGAGGAAGAAGGGTGCGGGCCCACGCTGTCAGCGACTCCGAGGAGGCGGGCTGGCCTTGCCACTCGCTGGCTGACCGGCCGAGCTGGGCTGGCCGTCTCAGCCCAAGAAGGAGGAAGGAGGAGCGGGCCTACACAGCTTGGCGAGCTGGGCCTGGCTACGTGCTGGGCCAAAAGCCGAGAGAGTGAGAGAGGTGAGGTTTTATCCCTTTTCTTTTTAGTTTTCCAAACTTTTGAATACAATTTCAAATAGATTTGAATTCCTTTTGAATTTTTGGATAAAAGCCAATCATCACAATAAAAAGTATGCACCAGCATGAATGCTCAAGCATGTATCTAACTTAGAGATTGATTTTATTTTTATAAATTTATTATTTGGCCTATGTTAAATGCTCACATAAATAAAAATAAATCCATTTAGCCAATTTAAATTTATTCAAATTTTAGGGTGTTACAGCGGGGTGACGGGCGCCGAGCAGCTAGGGCTAGGTTTTGCTATCGGAGCCCCTGAGGGGCGGCGCGAAGGGGTTCTGGCGCTGGGACCTTGGCGGAATCGGCAATTTTGGGGGTTCGGCGGCGTGGTGGTCGAGGCATCGAGGGAACTGGAAGCTGGGTCGTAGTGGGTTGATGGGCTCTGAAATCTGATATCGGGTAATATAGGTAATTCGGACGTGTTACCCGAATTTCCTAAACTAATTTCGAGTATCCACAGTCGCTATTCGAAATTGTAATCGGGTAGATCTAGTACGGATAGTTTGAGTATGGGTTCAGGTAGATCTGGTACGGATAGTTTGAGTATGGATTCGGGTAGTTCAGATTCAGGTATTGGGTAGCGGATAATTTGTACAGGGCTATAGGAGTCATGCCTAGACTTTATTTATTTTTTATTTTTTAAATTTCTTTTTTGCAATTGAAAATTTGCAAAACTATATATAAAAGTTGAAGCACTCAAAGCATCTCCAAGAGTTTTCAAGACCCTCTGTTAATCTTGATTTTCTTGCAAGATTGAAAAAAAACGGCTCCCCAATAACTCCCAATCTTTTCACACTCGAGAAAGTCGACCTAATGGCGTAGAAAGATACATCTGCGTATCGATCGGCTAATCTGGATATGGAAGGACCTGGAGAAGAATAAGGAGTAGAATAGGGTTTGCAAATGTATGAGAGAGAGAAAAAAGCATAAAAATGGATATAGTGATTTCAAAATAGTCTAAGATTACTAATGCAAAATTATTTTTGATATTTTAGGAGCGAGATTTTCTAGGTGATGTTCATATGGTCTTCTGGAGACATGCGACACAAACATCAGCCACATATATTTTGAACTTGGTAGCGTGTCTGTGCGTTGCTATGGGATAGCTAATATTTTGTACTAAAAACACACGGATCGTACGATAAGATAATAACGTCGGCAATCAAATTAGTCTTCTATGTTCGCCTAAACGGTCACTAAACGGTAAACGGTGGTAAACTATTTCGTTTAGGGGTAAACGAAAATTAAACGGTTGACGAGAAAAAACGGTCTAAACAACCTAAACAGAACGGAGATAAACTATATTAAACGAACTAAACATCTGTTCAAACGGCTGTTTAGGTGAACACAAGGTAAATCTAGTTCAGTTTTGTATGGATAAATTTATATACTTAAGTTTATTATATTTATAAATGTGTACACTTGATATGTTACATGCATAAATATCTATATTTGATTCCTTTCACATGCATAAATATATATACATACTAAAATAATTGATTTTTACTCAGATAAATATGTATAAATGCTAGAATACTTGATTTTTTACATACACATATATAATTATATGTTTTTTTTGAAAGTACAAAACCGTTTAACTTTGTTTAAACACCGTGTAAACAACCTAAATGCTAAACGAAGGGAGACCGTATAAAGACCGTTTACCGTTTAGGAAAACATTGTTTTGTTTATTACAAACTAAATGGAGCAATCAAATATGTCAGCAAACATTGCTCAATCCACATATTTTGAATCTTTATGACCAATAAAAAGGCACAAAGTGACTATTATATTGAACTAAATTCATGTCCATCATATATTCAAAGTGCATGTCATAAGCATGCAAATAGTCTCAATATTATTTAATTCTTTAAATCTATGAGACGCAACACAGTGTCCTAGGCAAATTCTTGAACTCGACGACGTTTGACTTCATCAACAAGCAGACGATTGCGTAGGCCTATAAACAAAAAAAAAACTTTTAGATCAGTGCTATAGTCAATAAATTAAATCATTGAATTACCCCAAAAGAACTTCACCTTGAAAACATGCGTCTGATTACAAATAGGACTGAGTACCATTTCGCTGAAATCAATAGTGGTCATTCCGTCTATCATGCACAAGCAAAAAAAATGTAATACCTGAAACTTTAATTAGTCAATAGATGAGGACATCGGTGATACAGTACCTCTCCTTTTATTTATTTGTACATGGAGGGTAGCTAAAATGCGCAACTCTGATGCTGCTCGCCGCCATTCCCATAAGTGACGGAATATGTGTATGTTTGACGATTATTATGATGCAGTTGTACCTACGAGTTACATAATTAATTAGCATTGAACAATAAAAAATTCATACCATCAACCAATGATAAAATTTTCAATCTACTACTATCTGTCACACTTAAACAAGTACCTTTCATTCAACACTGATATTAACCTTGGCCTCAGCATCATACAAACACAAGAAAAAATAATTAGTATCAGGAATAAAAAACCAAAATGGTACATGTGTTATCTTTATCAATCGTCTGCATGGGTTTGTATGAGTTGTTTCAATGTAGCCAATCACTATCTTTATAGCCATCAGTGTTTTCCATGGTTGATTCAACTCCAACTGGTACAACATAATTACACAACAAATAAGCGAACCAGTGACTATATTCTTAATTTGCAAAGTTATATTCTTAGAGGTGGTATCATTCATACACAACAAAAAAAATTCTTAATTTGCAAAGTTATATTCTATCAGATTTTTTCCTAATTTGCACAAAACTTTTAGCTCAATGTATATACATTTAGAACATATACATCAATATATATTAAATAAACTAAAAAATGGTAATAATGAATTCAGAAAAGGAACATCAGAATGCAGCGGACCTCTCGACCCAGCAGCTAGTGTAGTTTTCGTCTTTCTCAGATGATATTTTTCTCTATGTTTTTTATTTTTTTCATCCCTTTCTTCTTGAGTCACTGCTGCATGTCATGCTTTTTCTCTTTCCCTTTTACGCTGCACACATTCATCAACTTACGCTTGTGAATTTGATGTTGTCTGACTAGCTGTTTGAAAATAAGTTGATAGATATTTACTTAATCACCACAAATAATACAAGTGAAAGCGTCTATGGACATGTGTATAAACAATTACCTCCATTGATGGTGTTTGTCAAGTCTGCAAATGGTGAACGACCTTCATTATTTTGCATAGGTTCCATTATGATAAAACTGAACACAAAATTAATCCCTAGTTTCAATCACAAATTAATCTATGAAAGTAGTCAAAGTTGGCAGGCATAATGCATGTACACAAATGTAACTAGATCAGATCCAAATACAAATAACCAATTAGCTTAAGTTAGGGTTGGGTCCTCGGTTTAGTAAACGACTTATCTTGATTCCTTCAATTTCCTTACCTCTAAGTTTGATAGACAACAAAAAGTTTGGCATTGAACAGAATTAGGATGTGTACCTGCAAATGGATAGATGTGCTTGATTTTTTAGAAGGATATTGTCGGTGTTTCGAGTAAACACCAACTAGTAAATTTGTATTTGTTGCGTGTTGGGCCCAAATGGTGTGCTAAAGGATACAAAGTTTATACTGGTTCGGGCAGAATGTCCCTACATCCAGTTTACTGTTGCTCGTGTTATTAGCACTGAAAGGTTCGTAGTAGGGGTACAAACGGTCGAGAGAGGGACAAGTCCCAAGTCTCTGATGAAAAGGTTGAAAGAGCGTTGAGAGCTTGGTTGCTGCTTAGCTGTGTGTTATGTGATGGGTGGTGTGTTGAATTGATTCGTCCTTTTAGTGGGGTGCCCTGCCCTCCCTTTTATAGATCAAGGGGGAGTAGGGATTATAGATGGGAGAAAGAAGAAAAACCAGAGGCAAAGAAGGTCCTTCGAAGGTGTCAGGTCTTCCTTTTCCTTTGAGCCTGCCCTGCTGACATGGCAGACGGTGCTAGGGATAGCACGTTTGGTGATCCTGATAGGACCGTGCTCTGGCTTCGTTCAGCAAGTGATCACGTCCCATCCCGCCCCGGCGGCGACGCGATGCAACAGGGTGCCAAGTCGCGATCCTGCGGGGAGCAGACGTCGTAGAGGCCCCACGTTCGTACTGTAGATGACATGAGTTTCCTCCGGACCGTAGTGGTTGTCGTATGTTTCCATTAGGATTCGTGTGTTTGGCTCTGACATGTCTAGAAGGGCTTAAAGCACCCGTTTGGTCATATCCTGATGGTACTTTCCTACAGGCGTATAGGGTATGGTCCTCGGTATTGCGGTTGACTTGAGTGCCCCGCCTTATATGCACACGTAGTTATGACGGAGTAGTGCATTGACATCGGGTGAGGCGGAGTCTGCCCCCTGACATCGGGCAAGGCGGAGTCTGCCCTAGACGTCGGGCGTGGTGGAGCCCAGCCCCTAGACGTCGAGCGAGGCAGAGCGAGCCATCAAACGTCGGGCGAGGCGGAGCCTGCCCCAGACGTAGGGCGAGGCGGAGCCTGCCCTCGGACGTCGGGCGAGACGGAGCGTGCCCCTAGACGTCAGGCAAGGCGGGGCCAGCCCCTAGACGTCGCGTGAGGCGGAGCCTGCCCTAGACATCGGGCGAGGCGGAGCCAGCCCTCGGACGTCGGGCGAGGCGGAGCCTGCCCTCGGATGTCGGGCGAGGCGGAGCCAGCCCTCAGTCGTCGGGCGAGGCAGAGTCCGCCGCCAGACGTCGGGCGAGGCGGAGTCCAGCCCTCGAGGGTCGGGCGAGGTGGAGCCAACCTTCGGTCGTTTGGGTAAGAAGTGTAGTTGTTTTTCTAGTTTGTTTGGAAGCATCAACGTTTGATGGTTATTAGCTCCTCTTTGGGTACCCCATTATTCGGTCCCCGACAGTAGCCCCTAGGTGATTCGGATATAATCGCTCGGGGGTGATTTGACTTGCCAGAGGGTGCGCGCGAGCATACCCGACAGGTGTAGCCCCCGAGCCCCTGAGTGATTTGGATAGAATCGCCCGGGGTGTTTTGATTCGACAGAGGATGCACACGAGCGCACCTGACGGGTGTAGCCCCCGAGGCCCCGAGTGATTCGGATAGAATCACCCAGAGGGTATTTTGGTTTGCTAGAGGGTGCGCGCGAGCGCACCCATCGGGTGTAGCCCCCAAGCCCCCAGGTGATTCGGATAGAATCGCCCGGGGGGTAATTCGGACCCTTCGCGGGTATGGTTGTGAGATTTGGTGTTTTGATAACTGGATAGTTCGATTGGAGTCTCGGTATCCCATTCGTGGGGATCTGGCAAGAGTCAACCTGGCTGAGACTCAATCGTGGGTCGAGATACTTGTGGCACTCGTGTGCCTGGGGTTTGGCCGCTCGCGGGGCCATCCTTCGTCGTAAGGCTAGCCCTCGAACTCCTAGGCCTAGGTGGGCTAGAGGAACGCTTTTTTGACTCGTATCCTTTTGCTGGTAAAGAGTCCTAGTATGTCTGGAAAAGCAAAACATCCGGCATGACTTTGGTGGGAAAGGCTAGGGATTGGGGGCGCATATCCCGCGTGGTGACGTGGTGGCAAATCGTGGCAGGCATAGAGATCTAGGCAGACGGTTGCCTTCCTCGCATCGCCCCCATAAAATCAAAGGGTTCGCTCGCAGGGTTTCGTACATTGCATCCTTGCCTTGCATCTACAACCTCCGCCACCAATCGCCTAAGCCTCCCGCATCCGCATCTCAGCCGTTGTCGAGTTCGCATCCATCCACCCCAATCGTTTAATGGAGCCGTGGTGTAGATCCGATGTCACCCTCTAGCACCTGGAGGGCCTCATTCGCCACAGCCTTCTTTGCGCACGGACTGCCACCGAGGAGTGGTGGCTGCCCGGCAATGAGGACGCACCGTCGCCGCCCGAAGGCTACGTTGTGTCCTTCGCTCACTTCCACGAGCGAGGATTCACCACCCCTGCCCATAAGTTCCTTTGAGGGTTGTTGAATTACTACAAGGTGGAGCTGCAGCACCTTACTCCCAATGGGATCCAACACATTGCGGCGTTCGTCGCCCTATGTGAGGGGTTCTTGGGGATTAGTCCCCACTTTGACCTGTGGTGGTATTTCTTCACCGTCACCCTCCTAAAGAAGCGGAAGAAGAGGCAAGAGTTGAACGTGCCGATGGGATGCGCCGACATCCAGCTCTGCAACAACCGGGTCAACGAGTATCCGTCGATGCGTCTGTCAACCTCCAACAAGGGGTGGCATTCACATTGGTTCTACATCAAGGACGACGTAGCCGCCCCCTTGCCAGCGTTCACTAGGTGCCTCATCGAAGAGGTCTCGAAATCATGGAGGAAGTGGGGGTCCTAGATAAAGACAAGAAGAAAATCTAGGACCATCTCGCCGCCCTCTGAATTCTAAAGGAGAGGGGCGTGAAGGGGTCGGGGATCATCGACGCCTACCATACGCGAAGAGTGGCGCCGCTGATGAGGCACGCGCTTCCCCTACACATGATGGAGCCCGTAGCATCACTCGATGGGATGGCACTCGTCAAGGGAGCGCTCTCCCCCTCCGAAGTGGCGCAGCGCATTAAGGAGGTGATGGAGCCTTCGCGGGATGACACCGATGCCTTTCTATATTTTGTGTATCCGGTGCCGGGGCATCCCCCAATGCGGTCGGAACTGGGGTACATTGACTTTGTAAGTTCTCTTTTCCCGTGCCTCCTTTTTAATTGAACTCCCGCCCCTTGATGCTGATATTGAGATAGGAGGACCAGCCAAAGAGACTCGTCTTTATGGATCGCCCGACCCCACTACCGAAGGACCCGCTCGTGGCGGTGGTGAATCACACCGTGGCCGAGTGGCAGAAGAAGGCCAAGGAGGACGAGAGGAGGAAGAAGCAACAGAAGTTGCGGGCACGAGAGCGAGGAGAGGAGACAGACAGTGATGACGACGACGATGACGATGATGACAATGATGAGGTAGTTGCCGACACTGAGTGGGATGACCTGGCGAGAGAGGATACACTGACAGGTATATACTCGTCCGTGCAGGGGCCTTTCCTATTCCACGTAGGGGAAAGCACATCTGCGAGGCAGGCGGAGACAGACCGAATCGTCGGCCTGCCCCAGGAGACAGCAGGAGCGGGCGGGTCTACCGTCGCGCCCGAGGTGTCGGCGCAGGGGGTGGCCCCATCGCCGCATCTCAAGAGCTATCAGGCGCGGGTGGGTTTGTTGCCGCGCGCCGAGGTGTCGGTGCAGGGGGGTGGCCCCGTCGCCACATCTTAAGAGCTGTCAGACGCAGGCGGATCTATCAGTGTGCCCGAGGTGTCGATGGAGGGGGGCGGCTCTGCTGCCGCGCCCCCAGACGCAAGGGAGGCGGGTCCTTTTGCCCAGGAGCAGGGGTGGGCTCAAAATGGTCCCGCCCCGATGAGGCAGAGCAGGGGCCCGGGGGTTCGTCCCCCAAACGTCTCCACCGCCCAACAACACCAACATAAGTCATCAACTTCTCTGTTTTCTTCGTTTTTCTCTGTTTTCTCTGTTTTTGTCTATTTTCATCGTGACTCACGCCTTTTGTTTCTTCTACAGCGTCGGGAGACAGGTCAGACGGGGCACTTCTTTAGCGTTGGCGCCCAAGAAGAGCGTCGCCCTTTAGGCAAGGTTGGAGCCATCGCCTGACATCGCTCCTGTTTCGAGCGAGAGCGAAGCCGGTGTCATAGCCTCATCGACCAGTCAGGCGTCGCCTATGGCGATGCCCATGCCCTCAGCGGGTCAAGCGGTCGGTGAGGCTGAGGGAGAGCCCTCGGAGATCACCGAGCACCCGGCGTTGGAAGCGATTTCACTGCCGACGTCGGGGCGGTCAGAGCTGTCGGCCGCACTCATTGTGTCGACCACAGTGGGCATGGCGCAGCCAGACGAGGTCCCACCGACGAAGGCGAAGGTGACGGTGGCTATGACGGATGGGTCGCAACCAGAAGTTGTGGTGGCGGCGCCCAAGGCAGCAGCGCGTCCCGTGCTACCGGTGGCCCTAGAGACAATGCCCGTGGTGGGCAGGACAATGGAGGTCATGGCCGAGGGACCCCCGGACACCGCGGCGGCTGATGATGAGACCGGTAGGGAGTTGTCCCTGGTCCTGACATCGGAGGGCCACCACCCGCCCGCGCGGGATGAGCCCCTGCTCCGATGGGTGAGTCCATGGGACCCGTCATCGGAACTCTTCACCCTCGACAATGCCGCCGAGGGCATGGAGCGAGAGAGTCTCAACGCAGGGATCATGGCCTCGCTGGAAGCTCTGAACCAGGCCAGGGGAACCCTGCGAGACGTCATCATTCCCACCAGCCAGGTATTCACTTAATCTTGCCTTTCACTCTCTTCTTTCTTCATCTATTTTTTCTGACCACCGTCTTTTTTCAGTCTCTTATTGCCCGCAGCCGAGAGAAATCTCGGTTCCTTCGCGAGCATAAGGAGGACTGGGATCGCCTCGTCGATGAGGCATGACTGCATAGGAACGTGATCGCCTAGCTCTAATAGAGGGTGGCCGAGTTGACTCCCCTTGTTGCGGAGGCGAACAATCTTCGATGGCGGGAGGCCAAGGCCCACCAGGACACGGAGGACGCCGAGAAGTCTTTTGATGAATTATCAAAGAGGGCGTGGCAAGATGAGGAGGCTGCCAGAGTGCGGAAGGAGCGGGACGAGCTGCTCCAGCGGGATGCCGAAACCCGCTAGCGGATCATCGACCTCCTAGCCAAGGCCGAGAAGGAGCGGGATCTTAGGCTGGAAGCTGAGGAGAGGTCCACAACCCTAGAGCAGAGGGCGAAACTGGATGCTAAGGCAGTCGCCCGGCTACGCAAGGAGCGAGACGAGCTACGCCATACTATAGAGAGGCTCCGCTCAGAGCGCGGCGTAGCCCGCGGGGACCGCGACCAGGCTGTCCGAGAGCACAACAAGGCATAGCAGAGAATCAGCTCCCAACAAGCCAAGCTTGGAACCACGAAATCCCATAAGCTGGAGGCCGAGGGCGCCGCTGCCGGACTGGCCACAGATCTCGCCAAGGCGAGGAGTCTTCTTCAAGCGGAGAGCGATGAGCACGATGTCCTGAAGGTTGCCCTTGGTGTAGTCTATGACGACCTATAGGTGGTGTAGGCAGAGGGGACCAGCTCGCTCGCGGCGCGTGCCGTAGATATCACGGCGTGGGTGCGCCAGCTGGAGAAGGGAGCACTTCGCTTGGGGATCACCCAAGCCTTCACCATCGCCCGCTCGCATTACGATGAAAGCATCGACTTGGAGGCGATGAGCCTCGATTACGCGCCGGGCTACGAAGCCTCCGAGCTGGATGAAATAGAAGCGGTAGTGGCTCCTCTTGCGGAAACCCTGGCGAGCAAAGTTGAAGATATAGTTCTCCCCCGAAGGGGGTAGTTAGTCAAAAAGGTTTGATGAACATTATCTGTAATCTGTGGACAAGTGTTGGCACTTTTGTATTTTGAAAACAGATTCATAATTTTGTTTCATTTAAACAAATTCGTCATTTTGTTTCATTTGGTTGAACTTGCTTTCTTCCCTTTTTGCATTCGAAAAAAGGGGCTCATGCAATCCGACCCTTCCATTCGTTAAGACCGTAGGGCCCGAGGTGTATAAGAGGGAAACTTCGATTATGCTGGTGAGCAAAGTTACCATAGCCGTCGGGGCATGGGTTTTTTGTAGTCTGACCTGGCATGCTCGGTTATTTGTTCCCACAAACCTTGCCACTAACTTTAACATGAGAAAGAGGTCCGACGCAGCGACCATTTCGAAAAAGCCCCCCAAGTGAGATCCGACCCCTTACTCGCACGTACCCCTTCCTTAGGATTTTAGCTATCGTTCTACGGCCGCGCATTTGGTCTCTTTGTAAGTCCAACTTTCCTCGAGCCCCCGCGCGTGGCGGGGATTCAGTCAAGGGTCGGCTTGTTTTTGTAACCGTTGCCCTGTCCGTGGTTTTCACAACCAAAGGGGTTGAAGCGACGTCACTTGCCTCGATGGCTCGAGTGACGCGCTTGATGAGCTCACTAATGGGGATGTTCGAACGGAATCCGGTCCTATGGCTTGTGATAGGGTCGACAAAGCCCTCGGGTGGCATTCCGTTGCTCCTTAACCCGCCTTCCAACAGATTCCTCCTCAATGGGGATTCTATGGACTCAGCTAGAGGCTAGATCAAACGAGAAGGTTAAGATGACCCTATCCGCCTCTATGCGGGTTGGGCAAAGGCCGCTGAGGCTCATCAATGTTTTCTCCCTTGCCTCTTGTTCGACGTGAGGCAGCCTCGAGCCCTTCGTGGGCTGGCCTTCGAACCTTCTGACGGCGTTTGGAGTCAAAGGCCGCCGATCCTCCGAAGATCATGAGGCAACCGTCCGGTGTCGAAAAGCCACTGTCCTTCTCCTCAGCATCGTCTGTAGTGGGGTTAGGGTCCTTCCTGTGCTCCCCTTTGTTGGAGCCCTCGGACAAGAACTGCCGCATGAGGCTGCATTCCTTTGTACAGATGTTTGACCAGGAAGGCATGGTTCGGGCATGGCCCCTCCAGTAATTTTTCAAAATGGTTCGGAGTGCCCTCTGCGGGCTTCCGACCACCCTTGCGGCCAGCAGTGGCCACGATGAAGGGTCGAGATGGCGACTAGAGGGGGGTGAATAGTCTTTTCTAAAACTTAATCGCGTCGGCTAACCGATACAAGTGCGGAATTAAAACTATCGGTCTAGCCAAGACTATACCCCACTATATATGTTCACTAGCACCTTGCAAAGATAACAATTATGCAACAAAGGTGTCGGGCTAGTTAGAGCTCTCCTAAACAATTCTAGGAGCAAGGTTACATAAACCTATGCCACTAGTACTTTAAGCAACAAGGGAGCTCCTACACATGCTAGTAAGCAAAAGCACAAAGCTAACGATGCTCACTAGCAATGCTCAATAACAAGGCAACCAATGCCTAATTAGAGAGCGCAAATACTTAGCTACACAAACTAAGCAATGTGACCAACAAGGTTACTAAAACCAAATTAGCCACGCAAGGGAGCTACTTCTATGCTACACAAGCAAGAAGGTAATTAGCAAGCTACACAAGCTATCTAATTACAAGAGCAATTACACAAGCTTAATATGTATAGAAGTAATTGCAAGCTTGTGTAATAGGGATGCAAACCAACGGGAAGAACAAGGTTGACACGATGATTTTTCTCCCGAGGTTCACGTGTTTGCCAACACGCTAGTCTCCGTTGTGTCGACCGCTCACTTGGTGGTTCAGCGGCTAATTAGCATCACCCGCTAAGCCAGCACGTCGGGCGCCGCAAGAACCTACCCCTTGAGTGAGGATAGCTCAATGACACGCTTTACTAGAGTTGCTCTTCGCGGCTCCCGCGGGGCGAGCACAATGCCCCTCACAAGCACTTCTCCGGAGCGCCGCACAAGCTTCTTGCGCGCTTCGACGGAGACCACCACCAAGCCGTCTAGGAGGTGACAACCTCCAAGAGTAACAAGCACCACCGGCTTGCAACTCGATCACCTAGTGCCACTCGATGCAACCTCACGATGCAATCGCACTAGAATCGCTCACTCACACAATCGAATGATCACTATCAAGTATGTGTGAGATGGAGGGCTGCTAAGCACTCTCAAGCATGGACACAAAGTCCCCCAAGGTGCTCCACATCAACCATGGCCGAAGGCCACTTCTATTTATAGCCCCAAGGGCTAAACTAGCCATTACCCCTTCACTAGGCAACGGTCGGGCTGACCGGACGCTCCGGTCGTGTTGACCGGACGCTCCGGTCATGTTGACCGGACGCTGGACCTCAGCGTCCGATCGCCCACAGACGGCCACGTGTCCCGGTTCCAACGGTCACTTGACTTGACCGAACGCAGCAGCTTTCAACTGACCGGACGCTGAACCCCCAGCGTCCGGTCGTTTCCAGTAAGGTACCGACCTCGACCGGACGCGTCCGGTCACACTTGATCGGACGCAGCCAGCGTCCGGTCACACTCCAACTTCTGCGTCATCGTACGTCAGCCTGACCGGACGCAGCCTGCCAGCGTCCGGTGCATTCAGATCCAGCGTCCGGTCAGTTGACCGACGCCAGCATCTTCGCGATCAACTCGTTTTCACTTCTAACTTCTTCACCCTTGCTCTAATGAGCTAACCACCAAGAATTTGCATCCGGCGCAATAAAAAATAGGCATTCCATTTTCCCGAAAGCACCGAATCCCGCCGAGCTTGCGAACACCACCTCCTTTGTAAATGTGCCAACATCACCAAGTGTACACCACCATGTGTAAGTGTGTTAGCATTTTCACAATCATTTCTCAAAGGATGTTAGCCACTCAACTTGCCACGCCACTCGATCCTAGCGACAATGCAAAGTTAGATCACTCGAGTGGCACTAGATGACCGATATGCAAACAAGTTTGCCCATCTTGATAGTACGGCCATCTATCCTAAATCCGGTCATAAACTTCTCTACACACCTATGACCGGTGAAATGAAATGCCCTAGGTTATACCTTTGCCTTGCGCATTCCATTCCATCTCCTTCAATGTCGATGCAACACATGCACCAACACGATCAACAATGATATGATCCACTTCATATCATCACATGATCATATTGGTTCATCGATCTTGACTCTACTTGCTCTTCACCGTTGCCATCGTCCATCGACGCCAAGTCTTGCTCAAGCTTCACCGCCACGCGGTCCATCACTCCAAAGCCTTCGACTTGCCCTTCACGCTTGCAACCGGTCCATCAAGCCAAGTCTTGTCTTGATCTTCTCCACCTTGATCACATGACTCAATGTCATGTCTCATGTGCATTTAAGCTCCTTCATCATTCACATGTGTGAGCTTTGCAACATCTCCAAGCCATTTTCACCTTCATGGCATATGTTGCTCACACACATGTACCCGTGGACTAATCACCTGTGTATCTCACATAAACACAATTAGTCCACCTAAGTTGTCACTCAATTACCAAAACCAAACAAGGACCTTTCACACGAGTGAGTCCCCGCGCGTTGTTTCTTGTTCTTTCTTTTGGCAGAACGATTGGAGGCACCTTCGCCGGCGCCCTTGTCCTACCTTGCCTTGCCCTCGAGATGATCGAAGATCGCTTCGACCGGTTCTTCTCAGGCGTGGCTGGTGGCGATGTCTAGGAGTTCCTTGGTGGTTTGCGGGCCCTTGCGTCCTAGCTTATGAACCAAAGACTCACAGGTAGTCCCGGACAGGAAAGCTCCTATAACGTCGACGTCGGCAACGTTAGGTAGCTCATTGCACTACCGGGAGAAGCACCGGACGTACCCATAGAGGGTCTCACCAGTCTTCTGTTGGCAATTCTTGAGGTCCCATGGGTTCTCGAGGCGCTTGTATTTGCCCTAGAAGTTCCCCACAAAGATCTCCTTCAGATCCGCCCAACTCTGGATTGCGTTGGACGGCAGGTGTTCCAACCACGCTCGTGTCAAATCGGCTAAGACCAGTGGAAGGTTGCGGAAAATGAAGTCATCATTTTCCGCACCACCGGCTTGGCGTGCTAGCCGATAGTCTTTGAGCCATAATTTGGGATTTGTTTCCTTAGAGTACTTTGGGATATTGGTCGGTGGTTGGTACCTTGGCGGGAAAACAGCGTTGAGGATGTGGTGGCCGAAGGCCTAAGGGCCCGGCAGGCTCAGGCTCGGGCTTCGGTCCTTGCCGCTGTCGTAGCGTCCGCCGCAACAAGGATGATAGCCACTGCGGGCTCCTTCTCTAGGTCACCATAGGTACGTCTGCGGGCATCAAGGATCAAGCGTGCGTCGTGGTTGTGGCCGAGACGTTGATGTATCGGGACCGCGGCGTGCTACCTGCCGCTATGTGGTGCCTGGTGGACCGATGCGTCCTAGCCGGGACGCTTTGAGGGTGTACGATGGCTGGAGTCAAGCTCGCATCGTCGAGACAACGAGCTCTCAGCCTGCTGCGCCGCTGCACACTTGAGTAGCGTGCGGATCTCATGGTGGGCCCGACGATCCTCGGGCGTCGTGGCCTCTAGAAGGCCATGGAGCAAGGCCGCCGCGACAGTGATGTTCTGGCTTGTCCAGGCGAAGCGAGGGAGGGCTTCATCGCCTACGATGATCCTCCGGTTCACGTCACGGGCCATGGTGCGTGCGCACCCACCGTCTCTGTGGCGTTCGATCTCCTAATTGAGCTCCACGCATTCCCGCTCGAACTGGAGTCGTGCTTCCTCGATCTCCCGGTGTCGGGCTTTCAGCTGCTCCACCCCCAAGCGAGGTAGGGCCGCTGTCTCCCGTTCAGCCTCATCGCCGAGGTTGTTCGCCGGGGTAGCCTCCTCCACGGAGATGCTTTCGACGTGTCCCTCAGGGGTACCCGCCATGAAGCATTTCCGAGAGGGGTGATGACTCCCCCTGCTGGAGTCAGAGCTAGAGGGCGACCCTGGCTCCTCTACGAGGAGGCCGTGGGGAGATTCCATGACGTGTTCGATCATCCCCACGAACTCGTTGTTCATAGGGAATGGGATCATGCGCTGTGCCACAAGGTGGCTAACGGTCGTCGCGGCGTTGCGAAGACCGAACGGAAGCGCTATCGGGGCGCTCTATGTAGGGTGTTTCGGAGAGAGGGTGAGGCAGCGTGGGTCCTCCCTGGATGGCTGGGGCCCAAGGGAGACACCAAGCTAGCGCTCAAGCCTCCTGTAGTTGAGGCCGATGGAGGGGAGAGGTTGGATGGCAGCGTGAGCCAACGCCAACTCTCCTCCCACCGTGACGATAAAGTCCAGGTCACCGAAGCGCACGTGTGCACCTAGGACCCAGCTAATTCTGTGGCTAGCCATCTGTAGCCTGATGTTAACGTTAGAACGCGCAATTGCACAAAGGTACCCTACATGGCGCGCCAACTATCGGTGTTTCGAGTAAACACCAACTAGTAAATTGGTATTTGTTGCGCTTTGGGCCAAGATGGTGTGCTAAAGGACACAAGGTTTATACTGGTTCGGGCAGAACATCCCTACGTCCAGTTTGTTGCTGCTCATGTTATTAGCACTAAAAGGTTCGTAGTACGGGGTACAAACAGTCGAGAGAGGGGCATGTCCCAAGTCTCTGATGGAAAGGTTGAAAGGGCGTTGAGAGCTTGGTTGCTGCTCAACTGTGTGTTATGTGATGTGTGGTGTGTTGAATTGATCCATCCCTTTAGTGGGGTGCCCTGCCCTCCCTTTTATAGATCAAGGGGAGTAGGGATTACAAATGGGAGAAAGAAGAAAAACCAGAGGCAAAAAAGGTCCTTCGAAGGTGCTGGGTCTTCCTTTTCCTTTGAGCATGCCCTGCTGACATGGTAGATGGTGCTAGGGATAGCACGTTCGATGATCCTGATAGGGCCGTGCTCTGGCTTCGTTCAGCAAGTGGTCACGTCCCATCCCGCCCCGGCGGGCGGCGCGACGCACTAGGGTGCCGAGTCTTGACCCTACGGGGAGTAGACGGCGTAGAGCCCCCACATTCGTTACTGTAGATGACATGAGTTTTCTCCTGGACCGTAGTGGTTGTCGTATGTTTTCATTAGGATTCGTGTCCAAGGGCAAATGCCGGTACCCATAACACTGTAGGACAAATGTCGATGCCCACAACACTATTTGGGCTCTGACATGCCTGGAAGGGCTTAAGCGCCCATCTGGTCATATCCTAATGGTACTTTCCTACAGGCATGCAGGGTATGGTCCTTATCTGCACGCATAGTTATGAAGGAGTAGCGCATAGACGTTGGGCGAGGCGGAGTCTGCCCTCGGACATCGGGCGAGGCGGAGCCTGCCCTCGGACGTCGGGCGAGGCGGAGCCTGCCCTCGGACGTCGGGCGAGGCGAAGCCTGTCCTCGGACGTTGGGAGAGATGGAGCCTGCCCTCGGACGTCGGGCGAGGCGGAGCCTGCCCCTAGACGTCGGTAGAGGTGGAGCCTGCCCTCGGACATCGAGCAAGGCAGAGCCTGCCCCCAGACGTCGGGCGAGGCAGGGCCTGCCCTCGAACGTCGGGCGTGGCGAAACTAACCCTCAGTCGTCGGGCAAGGCGAAGTC
>NC_089594.1:32122796-32261439 GCF_019320115.1 Miscanthus floridulus
ATGCTCAGCAGAGTTTAACCCACCTAATTAATACAAAGTTCAACAATATAGTAAACACATACATGCAAATAAGAATTCATAAATCAAAACCTCTATACATTTGAACGCGCCCGACATAAAATGCAAGCGAAGATACATAAGAAAGAGTAACAACATAAGGAAAGAGTAACAACATATACTCCCTCCGTACTCCCAACATAAAGAAGATACATCAAATGCAATGTGAGATACATCAAATGGAACTTTATTTACTCATCTACTCATCATTGGTATCACTATCCTAGTCCTCGTCCTCCTCATTGGTATCAACGTCATCATCATCCTTGTCAACGATGATGCGGTTGGCCACCTGCTCAGCATCGGCACGAACCAGGTTGCGCCAGTGCTTCTCGGTGTTGTGGGTGGTGTTGATTCCCTACGTCACGACGCTAGTGTCGAAGCCATCTATCTAGCTCTAGTAGCAGGCGAGGATGTACTCCGCGTTGTCCACATGATTCTTGTTCAAGTAGGCTGGCAGTTCTTCTAGGACATCAGTTAGTTGGTGAAAAATGAAGACATAACTGCTCACCTTTTCCTCCCGAGGCAGGTTGAGGGTGCCTAGACCGGCGTTCTGTAGCACATGCCTGATCTTCAAGAAAGCCTTACTCATGATGCCAACGGCCCAATCGTCTCTATCTCTAAAGGCATCCACCAGAGATTCATCTTGATTCACCATGGGCATGGCACCATCCTCCTTCACCACGGGCACATCATCATCCCCCCCTGTGCATCCTTCACAGAAGGCTTGCCCTTCACCATGGCGGTGGCTAAGAGTGAAGAAGTTTTTTTAATCAAAGAGTGAAGTAGGTTTGGAGAAGGCAACCACATGTTCCTAGCGATTTTAGATCTACAGTGGGAATGGAAGGGCTCGGGGAAGGAAGGAAAACAAGCGGAGTTGCAGAAGAGATCGCGGTGGTTAATATATCACTACTACAGAGGAGCCATTGGTGTTTTTTATTTTTTAGGAACAAAGAGGAGCCATTGGTGTTGAAATGTTACTACACACGCAAGAAAGTCTGACCTCTGTAGGTTTGAACACGTCTGACACACTGCACAGACCTTAGCTTACATTACAAACAAGTTAAAATTGTTGCAAAATAATGATAATATCCATCCAAGAGGAAATTAACATGTCCATACACAATATAATCAAACAACACTGATCCATTTAAACATGTCATGACAGAGAGATACATCATGGAACATTATTTACTCCTCTGCTAATGACTCCAACTCTGAGAACAAGGTAACATAGGGAAGATAGTAAGGTCTACTGTTGATTTCTAGCAGGATGACACGTTTCAAAAACTAACTGTAACGTGTAGTGATGACATGAACTTTTCTGCTGTCCATGTTATATGCAACGATGTCATTTTCCACCCCAACCCCAACAAAGAGAAACAAATTCCATTCTAGGTGAACCATTAAGTAGGAGTACTCATTAACATCGTAGTATGAGTAATTACTAAATTCAATGTTAGTCTGTGCAAACACCTTGAGAATGCTGACAGTATGCTTCGATGTCCATTTATTGGTACCATAGTCTTCAAGGATCTAGATTAAAAGTTTGGACATATTACAACTATGAACAGTACATACACACAAAGTGACCCTGAGCTTGATGGATGGAGGGTGAAGAACCACGCGGGCAAGGGATTTTCCTCCATGTCTCTCCCTCCATATCCACAGCAAGTATCTGAGGATAAAACCCGGAGTACCCCATAATGTGTAGACAACCGTTATGATACACAGTTTCTAATGATCTCATTTCTTCTGATCTCCCAATTGTCAAACATGTATTTGGTCCCCATTTAGATTTCTTACAGGTCTATGCTGTAGTTTTAGATGAGTTGATATCCACACCCTTGCACTCGTCATCCTGCTCCTCTTCTATATATTTAATCATGTGGAAGTGCGAGGAGGCTTTCGGATCGAACCCCAATTGAGCCTCACCAATAGAATGGATGCTAGGTGGTAGTTCCTTGAACTTCTTGGTTGCCAGATTGCATACGACATAGCGGTATGATCCATCAGCCCCTCGGCACCAACATAGTCAATTAATAGGCTTAGTTGCACACATGCATTTACAGTAACAAAACTAAACATATGCAAAAAACCAAGACATCAGCAGAAAACCAACCAATGCCACCTCCTAGTTCTTTTCATCATCATATCATTGGCCTAATCAGATCTCCAATGCTAGAATGTTTCTTGTATACCTTATGTTCAAGCAAGGACTAAAATAGTGTAGCAAATAGTAAAAGGCGAGAAAGGAGACCTACGGACATAGACGCCAATGCCACCATGCTCCACCGGCAAGCCCCGCCACCTAGTCTCCAAAAGGACGCCGGAGCCACCGCAGCTCACTAGGGATCCGCCACTGCCGCCGCTAGTCTAATGGGCACAGATTTATTTCCACTTGAAGGGGAAATATCTAATATAGGTCAACCTGTAGGGCAACCACACAGAGAATATAATACTATATTGACTCCAAATACATGTCAATACAACTAGGCATCTAGCGCAATGGTAAAGACCGTGCATTCCTTCCTCTAGGTCCCGGGTTCGACTCCTAGGCATTGAGGTTTTTTTGAATTTATTAGACCCGGCAGCACAAAAGGTACAAGTGACACGCAAGCCATCGGGTCTCACAGGTCGGATGGAGATGGAGAAAGGTCCCATAGGAATAAGTGACACATGAGCCATTGGGTCCCACAGGTTGTATGGTCCCATGGGTACACGTGACACGCAAGTCGTCGGGTCCCGTAGGTCGAATGGAGATGGAGAACGGTCCCACAGGTACACGTGACACGTAAGCCGTCGGGTACCACAGGTCGGAAGCTGAAGGGTCCCGCAGGTACACGTTGGATGAAGAAAGGACTGAGCGAAGACTTTTATGACGAATTGAAAGCGTCACGGATGAGTAACTACAGGTCCCACAGGTACACGTTGGATGGAGAAGGGTCCTAGAGGTACATGTCGCATGGAGAAAGGATCAAGCGGAGACTTTTATGATGAATTGCAAGCGTCACGGATGAATAACTATAGGTCCCATAGGTACACGTTGAATGGAGAAAATATTGTGTGGAGATCTATAATGGAGCCATTCGTTATAGATCTCATATTGTTCATCACAGATGTGCAATTAGTTCAATGACGAAGCTCTGTTCATCATAGTTGTAAAGGAGATCGTCACAGATGAGTCGTGCAAGTGATCTGTGATGAAACCCTACGCTCTTCTATGACGATCTTTGTGACAATGCCTGATTTCATCATAAAAAGGGAGGGTTGCAGGATCTTCACCACTGATCTATGACGAAACAGAAATATTTGTCATAAAAAACGATCTTCTATGACGATTTTGGATCCGTCATTAAGAAAATCGTCATAGAAGTGGAGATTTCTACTAGTCTACGGTGGCGTTTGATGGCCATTGCCTTGGTGGGTTGGTGTTATTTTATTTTGGCGATGGTCTTATTGTCATCTTCATGAGTGTTGTGGTTCTTTTTATTTCTTTTATTTATGTATTTGGTTTGAGAGTTTTATGATGAATTGCAAGCGTCACGGATGAGTAACTGCAGGTCCCACTTGTACACGTCGAATGGAGAAAGTACCGTGTGGAGATCTATGACAAAGCCGTTCGTTACAGATCAAATATTGTTCGTCACAGATGTACAATTAGTTCAATGACGAAGCTCTATTCGACATAGTTGTAAAGGAGGTCATCACAGATGAGTTGTGCAAGTGATCTATGACGAAACCCTATGCTCTTCTATGACGATATTTGTGACGATGCCTGATTTCATCATAGAAAGAGAGGGTTGTAGGATCGTCACTACTGATCTATGACGAAACAGAAATATTCATCATAAAAAGCGATCTTCTGTGACGAATTTGGATCCGCCATTAAGAAAATCGTCATAGAAGTGGAGATTTCTACAAGTTTACGATGGCGTTTAACGGCCATTGCCTTGGTGGGTTGGTGTTATTTTATTTTGGCGGTGGTCTTGTTGTCATCTTCATGAGTGTTGTGGTTCTTTTTATTTCTTTTCTTTTTAATGTATTTGGTTCCTTCTCTATCAATATATGCATGACATGTTCTTGTCGTTAGCTTTTTGAAGGAACCTAGAAATTTTTATAACAAACAAAAACATCTGAAGTTTTAAATACTCTAATCATCATCTTCAATAATAGCCATTAAATCTATTCTTTTATATAAAAATTATCTTTCTCTCCCATTATGAAAAAACACATAAAATAACCACCTAATTTTGCATCTAAATTACTCACCTCCATAATTATAAAAGATAGTTCAAAATAACCTCATATATTTGTATCTAATTAACAAACATTCATTATGAAAGATAATAAACTCTAAATTTTGTATCTAAATTACCCTAGCTATCATTATGAAAGATAGTTCAAAACTAACCTCGTAAATTTCTATCTAAATTACACACCTTTGCTATTATAAAAGATAACTTAAATAACCCCTTAATATTTTTTATTAAATGACACATTCTACCGTTATAAAAAATAATGAAAGTAACGAATAAGTTTACATTCAAATTAACCATAGATAACATAAAGTAACCTTTTTAAAACTATCAACTCAGCTATTGTAAAAAATAAACAAAATATGTATCAAATCTACATGTAAATACTAATACAAACTATTGCTAAATAATTAAATATCTATAAAATATATTATAAATATTTTTAAATTATAGACATCTACCATTGTGAAGTTAAAAGTAAACATAATGATATATTCCACTATTTATAGTAGATAAACATATTATGAAAGATAATTCAAAATTAAGCCCTTAAGTTTGTATCTAAATTACACACCTCTGCCATTACAAAAAATAAATAGCCCCTTAATATTTTTATAAATTACACATCTCAGTTGACATATAATGCAAAGTAACCACGATAAGTTTACATTCAAATTATCGAAATATATGCCACAGTGAAATATAACGTAAAGCAACATCTTTTAATTTTTATTCAAACTATTCACTCAGCTATTGTAGAAAATAAACAGAAATATCTTACAAATACACATGCAAATACTAATATAAACTAATACTAGAATAATGAAATGTATATATTATGATATATATTTGGAAATTAAAGACTTCTACCACTTTTGTTCATGGCGCCGAGGGCCGCTCGTCGTGTCGCCACTCTAGATTCCAGCCGTGCGTTGGGTAGGGGGCACCGCATGGAGGCCTACATGTTGTGTTGTCACTCTATATCCTAGCCAAGCATGGGCCCTCGAGGGAGGGGGTGCCGCTGGGAAGGAGGGGCATTCCAGTGGCTCGATCTACTTGCCATAGACGGGGCCACTGTGCCGTAGGAAGAGGTAGCCACTAGGGTGGGTTGAGGGCAGTGAACAAGGTGGGGAGGTATGGGCATGGAGTTGACAATGGATCAGGGTGAGGAAGCGCAGGCATATCAAGAGAGTGAGGGGAGATAGGGGGGGGGGGGGGGGGGGGGGTTATTCGCAAATGAGGGGCAGTTAGGGTTAACAGTGTGATGGCTTTGATTTAATGGGTTGCTGTCCACTTATAGAGGTGGACCACTTAAGAGGTCTGTCTTTTAAAATTTTCCTTATTATTTCTATAGACTGACCTCTTAAGTCTGTCATTTCTGTTAATTAATTTTAGAAGGTGAGAGTTTATTGAGTGTCTACGTAAATAATCTGACCGTATGTGAAAATGGCTAGGCATTTTAGGTGGAGACAAATACTTGTTGCCCATCTTTGAAAATAAAAGGAGGTGTCCTCTAAATCGTTTTTAATAGTATAATTTGACTATAATCTGATCGAGGAGAGTCTATGTTCTCTAAAAATGGCATTCCACCTTGAGAGAGTAGTGGAGTCAATTCTTGGCTTCGTGCCATCACCGTCTCATCGATTTCAACTCGAAGCATCCACAATGCAAAGCTGCAAGCCGTGACACCTCACTAGGAAGAATTGAAAAGCGTGTCCACAAAAAAAAAAGCGGCTAAAGACTAGGCAAGTATGATTCCCTTACCATACCATATCCATTTAAAACTGGTAAAGAATCTGGCAAAGGCTTTGGGCTGGTTGTTCTCATGCGTTTAATGAACTGCATGTAGCACTTTCTCCATCGGTAATGCTCAGGTTCGGGCATCCGTCCGATCGGACGCCGCTTCTAGGCCTGTACGTGCTATCAGCCCAATAAACCTGCCTCCTCCTTACGTCTCCCATGTCTCTTTCAAAAATATCTTCCTACTCGCTCGCCCATCACATGCTTCACAGCCCCGTGCAGTCGTCAGCATGCGGCCCGCCCCACTCCGCATTCGCAGCAACGGCCATCTCTCCCCGCGCGCCTCATCCTGCGCTACTCGCTCCTCATTCCTGCCCATCGCGTGCCCCACACACACGCCTCTCGCTCTCACTCCCGTAGTCCCACCCGCGCTATCCGCGCCGTCTGCCTCTGCTAGTGCTGGTGGTGCCATCGCGGGCCTCATGTCGGTCCCCATCGAGCGAAGGGCAGCCACGAGTGTAGTCCTTGCTGGTGGAGCTCACTCCGATGCCGGAATCAACCGGCCCTAGCCTCTCCCTCCTATCTTGGAAATGTATGTTTCAAGTGTTTTAAATGTTATCATAGATATGTTGTAAATGTTTCATATGGATGTTGCAAAAGTAGACCGGGATGTTGCATATGTTGCAAGTGTTTTAGAGGTATGTTGCAAGTGTTTTAGAGGCATGTTGCATACATTTGTTCAAAATGTACCATCTATTTCAGACGTATGTTGCAAGCGTTTTTTATTTGGATGTTGCACATGTTACACACATATGTTGCCAGAATATGTTCAAAATGTTTCAGTCTTATGTTGCAATAAGTGTTTACATGTTGCAAGTTGCAAGTATTTTTTTTTGAAAGGACGTTAAGAGATTTGATGCAGTTTTTATTAGATGAGGAAAAAGAGAAAATAAAGTACAAAGAAACAACTAGCCACAAGCCTCAGCCAGGGTCGAAAGAAATGCCAAAACACAACAGCAAGCCCCTAACAACTCCTAGAAGAAAGAAAAACAGACAACAAAGCACACCACTAGACCCCAGCTCGGCCAAAGGAACAACTAACCACAAAAAACGGAGAAAGTAAAAAGCTACTGCACTGGAGCGAGAATAGGAATGCATTGCCAAATTGTACCGACTTCCACGGGGTGTTTGGACTTTTGTTGGAAAATTCTTCTATTATGTTCCTTCCAAATGTGCCACCAAAACGGAGAAAGTAAACGCTACTGCACTCCTAGAAGTTGCAAGTGTTTTACCTGGATGTTACATATGTTTTACGCACATGTTCCAAATGTTTCATCTGCTTCAGACGATGTACGTTGCATTCAAAAGTTTCATGTTGCAAATGTTTGTGTTTCAGAGGTATGTTCAGAGAGTCATGGGGTCACGGCTCGGGCGCCGGGGGCCGACGGATGGGGCGCGCGGCATGCCTAGGGTCCTGCGGACGGGGCGTGCTCGTCCTCATCTCGGCTCCCGGGTCCTACTTACAGAGAGAGAAGGGGTCAGGGAGAAGGAGCGGTGGGCGCTGGGCGGGGCGAGGCGGACGGAGGCGGGGTACGCATGCGGCGCGGGACAAGGTGGACGGGGAAGGATGCGCGTGAGCAGCATCAAACGGCGCAGCGGCAGGCACGGACGGGTGGCAAACGACCAAAGCCGAGGTCGCACGATGGCGTTTTCTGATGGGCCATTCTGCTAGGCCATTCGGTGGGAGTGTGCCCAGGTTACTGTCCGACGTAATCCTAACTCATCAGACGTCCAGGCACTAGGAATTTCCTTTAAACTGTGACCTACGTCCCTACCTACTCATTTTGCAGTGGATGTACACTACTACAGCAAGATTTTGTAGCAACGCCTCCTGTTTTTAGGGGCGGCTCAATATTGAGCCAAACCTGCAAATGGTTCCCAAAACGAGCTGCCCCTACAAATAATGTATTTGTAGGGGCTACTGGTATTTTCAGCCATCCCTACAAATAACCCTATTTGTTGGGGTGGCTTTAGATCCAGCCGCTCCCACAAATTGATTCGTAGGGGCGGGTGTATCTAGAGGCGCCCCTACAAATGGGTGCTGAATACTAAAATTTACATTTAAAATTTGAATTTTTCAAACCATCTCAGATGAAGAAATAACCAAAATAAAAGTTGTAGATCTCAAAAAATTATGCAGCTTTGTAGTTGACAACTTTTTTTAGTTGACAACTTTTTATTTGAAAGATGTTCCCGAGTTTTTCAGACAAAGAACGGGCATATGATCGGCTCTACCGATATGCTGGTCGGCTGATTTCGGGCGTCGTCTGTGCTGCGTGATAGGCCGTCTGCGACTTGGACGTGCTGGCCATTACTCGTGTGTGATCCAAATCGGCGTCAATATACTTTTTGGCGACTTTGCTGGGAGAAAAGAATATCAATCTACGAACATGTCTAAACAACGCGGCATGAAGGAGAGTGATATCCGTTCAATCGAGACAACATCGTCAATCATACGACCACTGATCAGCTCCCAGAGGATCTCCACAAATTGGAGGAGAAGAATGCTGCTAACCTACAAGCCGCTCTTGCGAGCTATTAGCTACATTGGCGAGGGGTGGCAAAACAGCTCAAGATCCTTCTACTTCAACTACCGCTGAACCCAAGATAACACTGCCTGTGAGTAACGCATCTGCTACTGTTACCATAGAGCAACTTAATACAATGATGGCAGATCGTGATGAGGAATAATTTTTTTAGGTATGCAACACGATACTAGCCTTAAAAAAAAACTGTGGATAGTACACTTGCCATACCTAAGAGCAAGGACCACGGATCCTCTGTTTGGCATGCCGATGAACTTCTTTAAGGGAGAGACTGCTTTGTCCTGCAGGTGTCACGGCGACTAATGCTATAGTAACAGTTCCTAGATATTCTTACCCCGTCAGGAGCATTCTGCATTTCAATAACATACTTGATTTGATTGATGATGATCAAATTAGTGAGTTAGATGGCTTTGATGATCAATAACATCCAAACTGCTCGGTCCTATACGTCCGTATGTTTTTAACTGATGGTTTCAAAACTGACAAACAAAACAGGATCAAGGAAGAAGGCCGATTCAAGAAATCAGACAACCTAACCTTAGTACATCGGTTAGGACGACTTTAAAGTCAAAATGATATTATCATGTCTATAACTGCTGGTTCACGCCACGAACCGGTAGTGATAGTCCACCAATCAATATTAGTTGTGTTATCAGTGTCGGTTGAAGTCAAATAACCCGTAGTGAATGTTAATTCCGTTGTAGTGTTACTCAAACAATGCAAGTGTATATACGCGAAGAACCATAAGGAGTTTATTCCAACGGTAATACTTCCTGTAGGGCGTCCGTCCATCCGGACCTGCTTTTGGTGGGTCGCGAACCCAACGACCCCCTCCTATCCTATCCTATCTGCTCGTCCACTCGTTTCTCTAGATCCAGTCACGCAGAATCACCACAGCGTCGTGACCGTGTTCCATCGCGCCGCCTCCGGCGTCTGGGCGCTCGCCGGCCGGAATCTCCACCGGGTCCGAGTGCGGCGGCCTGCCTTCCTCCCTCTCCATCACGCCTACTACCCACCGCAGCCGTTCGTCTTCCTCCTGGCCCTTGTGTCATCCTCGCCTTGCTCTAGTGCCAGATGTGGCTGCCTCTTTAGTCGTTTCCTATGCCACCCCATGGCACAGCCCTCTGTCGGTGGCACGTAGTAGATCAACTCCTTTGCCACAGGCGTACGCAACCGCACGGCTCTCCTGTTTGTTATGGTGTCGTGATGTATCGGCTGCCTTGATACGCCCACTACTGGAAACTCGAATTGCCCTGTGGCTGATGAATTTTTCTGTGCGTTTTTTTTCGGTACGCACAGAAAATTTACGATTATTCTGTCGGTTCCAAAATATCTCGACAGAAAAATACGAAAACCCACAGAATAATTGTATGATTTTTCTGTGCGTGACAATACACACACGGAAAAATCAACACTCACAGAAAAATGCAATTTATTCTGTTGGTTCTTTAAAAACGCACAGAAAAAATATATGCACGCACAGAAAAATATATTTACGCATAGGATAAATAAAAAAACAAAGAAGTCCTAACCCTAACCCGCCGGCCGCCGCCCCCAAACACCCTCGCACGCATGCACTCGCGGACTCGCCTGCTCGGCCCTCCTCTCCCTGCCCCCGCTCCCTCTCACTGCCTCCCGCCGGTGGCCGGCCCCGGCCCCTCCCCTCCTCTCCTCCCGCTGGCGGCCGGCCCCAGCCCCTCCCCTCCTTGCCCCGGATCCACCCTGGATCCGCCGCCTCCTCTCCTCCCACCGATGGTCGGCCCCTCCCCTCCTCTCCTCCCACCAGCGGCCGGCCCCGGCCCCTCCCCTCCTTGCCCCATGCAGCCCCGGATCCGCCCACGGTGGCCGTCCCCGGCCATAGCGCAGCGCAGCTGGGCTCCTCCGGTGGCCGGCGCCGTGCCTGCTCACCGGTGCTGCCTCCTCCCGCCCGTCCGCGTCGGTTCTTGTGCTCCACGAAACCCCTCACTCCTGTGCTCCATGACCCCGGCTCCCTCTCTCCAGATTTGGTGGTGCACCGGGCGGGCATACTGCTGGTCCTCATCCTAGAGGGCCTGGACTATGCAGCGGCGTTCCACGAAACCCTAGCCCATCGCTTTTGCTCAGGTGCAATCTTCGTTGTTTCCTCTTGCGCGGGGCTGCACGCTAGCACGGCGTTGGTGGCCCAGTCTATTGTCAAAATGGGCTCTTTGATAAAACCTTGCAGTGTTCAACAGCTCCATGTAGTGCCGCTTGTTGTTAGATTTTGGAAGAACTAATTCATGGATACTTTTCCTAATGTGTCTCTAGAATTGCATATAAGCAATGATTTAGTCCAATATTGATGGAACATTTTGTGAGTTTTTATTTCCATTTAGGTAGATATAGCAATTTAAGATGCTCTGATGTGGGTTATGATTATCTTTTCCTCTAATTAAATCAGTTTGTTAGCTCGCTTCATGGAGATATTATATGTTCAGCGGCCAATTTCAATTTGACGGTTTGCCTTGTTCCAGATAGTTCACTGACTGTGTTAGTGGACTCCCAAAAAATCCGTTCTACACTTTAGTAACCTACCCTGATCTTATTAGTTAGTTGTTTCTCTACGAGTGCTAGCTTCGCAGCCTGCATTCTTAGATTACAATTTGATTTTAAATTCTCGCTATTCACAAATTGCCTACCTGGTTTACCAATGTACGTGCTTACCGATTTAAAACAAATATTTGTAAGCACACATGAATGGCGAGGAACATAACAAAAAACAAATATTTGTAAGCACACATGAATGGCGAGGAACATAACAAAAACAAATATTTGTAAGCACACATGAATTGCCTACCTGGTTTCCTGCTTAGAGTTCTTCCTTGGCAGCTTGTACGATAAATAGTTTCGCCGTGTAAATAGCTGTTTCTGTTACCTCATTGATTTGCTTCCATATAGGTTATTATTTTCATGCTCTACTATTTGAACAATATTTTACAACCATCTCTACTTGATTAGATTGTTTATTTGTTCCATGTTGTAGATTTCATGGTACAACCAATTGCCTTGTTCAGGGGACGTAAGGACCATCCAAAGGTGCAGATTTAATACCATGTAAAATATAAAATAGACATGCCTCTTTGTTCCAAGTGAGTTCCTTCTCTCAGGCTTTTTTGTTACATTGTTTCAGATGGGAAAACTGAGGTGACACATTCAAAAATATTTCAGCTTTAGGGGACTGAAATTGGGGGTGCATCCTACAGCTTGGAGATGCTATGAAACAGTATCTTGAATATCTTGCATATATCAACCTAATCAATCATTTTGATATGTAATATTTGCGGAGCTGAGATGATAAGGAACCCCAGTCTTGTGCCGCGCTGCTCCCCCCTTCCCTAACTATGCCTTGTGACTTTTTTGTTTTGTACTACTCGAGTGGCTGTGATGAATCAAGTTTCTATTAGAGAACTTCTGCACTTTAGCACCTTATGAGCTGGTACTTGGGATATTTTGTTCTGTTTGTTGCTTAACTAGGATGGCTTGTACTAGTACAAGCAACCAGTTCTGTGGCCAGTTCAATTCCTATTAGAGAGAGAGAATTAAATTAAGCTCCAGGAGAAATTAAGTTGCAGTTGTCATGTTGATAATGGGTAAATCTGAGCCATTTCTCGAGTTCTTTTGCTCTTGTTCTTTTGCTCCAGGTGAGGACGGAGAAGCTAGGGGATCGAATGTCCAAATAGAACTGGTCTTGTTCGTTCGTCTGATTCTGCTATTGCTCAGGTTGATATGGCTCAGGTTTACAGTTATCATGTTTTAAATTATGCCTTTCTGGACATGGTTGATCAATGGATTAGTAGCTGCCAAGTTACTACCTGGAACAAAGTTGTGCTTACTACCTGATGTATGCCAAGTTGATATTATCTTGCTTACTGTGCTTTATTTGCAGATCGATAGGAGCAACAATGAAAGAGCTAAGAGCCGCTCATTTTCAATGGTAGCAACATCGATTTGGTTGTCAGCATAGTAGTGCAGTAGTTATCAGTAGTGAAATTCATGAACTGCTGAGATAAGATGGTAATGCTTTTGAATGTATTGATGCCGGAACATTTGGACATCATCTATATGTAGCCTGGATGCTATGAATGAATGTGCTCAACATTTGGACTCCATCTTTATATGTTGTGATAAAATTACTGTATGGACAGTCCATATTTTAATATGTTGTTGCTACTGTTTCCAAATAATTATTATATCCAATTTGCTGCATGGGTAAGTGTATATTATTCTGTCGGTGGTCTGTTAACACCTGACAGATGTATTTTTCTGTGCGTTCACCTAACCCGACAGAAAAATACAATTTTTTCCTGTGAGTGCACCTCTGCAACTCTGACGGGACAACACTGACAGAAAATCAGGTTTTTCTTTTTTCTGTGAGGAATAATGCACAGAAATTTTATTTTTAATCTGGCCGAACACAATTTTTCTGTGCGTGTAACACCCACAGAAAAATCGTTTCTGACGGCGAACACACAGAACAATTGAATTTTTCTGTCATTATATTTCCGTGTGTATTTTTCTGAGGGTACACCGTCAGAAAATATTCTTCTGACGATATTCGTATTTTTCTGTGTGTTTTCACACACACAGAAGAATGCGAGTTTCCAGTAGTGGCCTCCTCCCTTCCTCGTGTAGATGTCTTTCACGTCGCCCGTGCTGGTGACCCGGCATGCTCGTGGATGATCTTGGACGGCAACGGCATGGTGACTTGGCGCAGCAGGGCCCCGCGCGTAGTTGCGCTCCCTCTGTGCAGCAAGCAACATGGAGATGTTGTGCGAAAGCGCATGTTGCAAGTGTATGTTTTAATTATTTCAGATGTTTTAGAGGTATATTGCAAGTGTTTCGCATGGATGTTGCAAAAGTAGACCGGAATGGTGCATATGCTGCAATGGCTATAAACGCATGTTGCAAGAGTTTGTTCCAAATGTTTCGTCTGTTTCTCAGACATATGTTGCAAGTGTTTTATCTAGATGTTGCATATATTTCACGCATATGTTGTAAGTGTTTTATCTGGATATTGCATACGCTTGCAACGGCTTTCAAGTGTTTTCAGGCGTTTTGCAAGTGCTTCAGACGTATGTTGTAAGTGTTTCAGTTATTTTAGACGTATATTGCAAGTGTTTCATCTAAATGTTGCAAAAGTAGATCGTGTGTTGCATATGTTGCAATGGGACCCACCTATCATGGTCTCCTACTGTAGCTACTAGGGCGCCGTGCATGCGGTTCCTATGTGAAGCGGGTGTGGGAAGCAGCTCGCGCAGGCACAGGCAGTCCCCGCATGCTCGATATGGAGCAAGGGTGCAAGTGGTCCCCATGTGCACGTGGGAAGCGGACCTGAAGCGGGCGGTTCCTATGTGCGAGCAGAGGGCATGGGCCGGGCGACGCGTCCACGCGACGCAGGCATGGGAAACAAAGGAGGCGCAGGAAATGGAGAGGCGCGCGATAGCAGGCGCGGGCGCCCAGATGCCCGGGCGCTAGCATCTCCCTTATTCCTAACAGAAACATGCAAAATTTAAGGGGACTTGACTTCCATCATCGCGGAAATGCGCGATTTGGCTTTGACTCAACATGGCCATGCATAATTCAGAATACATGATGATAACGACTGAAAACAATAAGCAAATGACCCAAACCAAAACACCATGGACTTCCAACTTGACCCAAGCTATGCAGTACATAAAAGATTAAATAAACTACCCATAAAAACGCATATAAACCTCATCCATTCGATCGAGCATGCAGCCGCGTATATAACACCAGAATTCAGTTATTCAGCTTTTTCGCCCTTGTAGCCCTTTTCGTAATTAGGGCTTGGAGTGCTCTCGCAGTAACTGTCGCATTTGCTCTCGCAATCACATATAGTCTCCCCTGCACTATGGCAGCTGTCAGTGCAGGCCCTAATGCAGCCGCGCCTGCACCTGGCTACATCTCCGCTCTTGGCACCCTCGCAAGAGCTCGCAACTTTCTCGTTGCACCTCGAAGGACATTCGGAGATGCAACGATATATGCATGGCGCAGGATGGCGACCCTTGTGCTGGTTCCCCCACCCAGCTCACCACCAGAGCCACACAAATGGCAGCGACAAGGGCTCCCTTGTTAAGAGCAGGGGGGACGGAAAGCCATTGTATATGTGATCTTTGTGTGGTGGATGCAGCACAACTAGTATATGAAGGAAGATGTGATCGACAAGCAGCTTCTCAACTGGTGCTCTCATACGGTAAGGCATTTGGTGCTATTTATAGGATCCCAAAGAAGTCGCAAAAAAAAAATGGCATATGCAGAACAGCTCTATACCATGTGACACAGGAACCCTACCATTATTATCCATTGACCTCGTTTTGTGTGCAAGCACAAGGATCAGATCTAGGAAAGATACTGTAGATAATATTCTTTTTGCGGTTTACTTATTCTGATTGTCGGCTGCGCGGCTTATTCCTCCACCGACGGCACCCTGACGGCCTGGCCTCTGACTGCAGTTTTACACCCCGGCTTCACTGATGTCTCATCCATGACTGCGTCCTCAACCATCAGATGGATCTGGCAGCCTCTAGTAAATTCTTAATTCACGATTTGACTAAGAATTAGCCGTGTGACTGCAAGACGTAGGTGGTATATCCTGTTAGTCGCTAGCAGCCTACCACCATGAACCATTGCATAAGTTGTCTATTTTACCTTTATGTATGACATAAATTACAGACAGTAAGTCATCTGCGTTGTTGTACATACATGCACGCCCTAAAACAATCTACATTAAATTACCACTACTTTAGAAAGAGTAGGTTAGAACAAAAGACATTTTTTATTTTGACATGTATGTATGGGATATACAGCTGTTATTTGAATCAGAGGTTATTAAATGCATTGGGTAGGAGTATTTATAAATATATTTTTAGCAGCAAGGATTCCTCTGCTCCGATTCTTTCCAAAGTAGTAGTAGGATCATGGAGATATATATTTAAAAGATTTCGCTGTTTGCTGAATCAACCGACTGTTCCTTGCGCCAACCAATGAGAACAAGGCTTCGGATATTTCCTCATGTAGAGTAGATACAACAATGAGTTGAATTTTCACGTGGAGACACAACAATGAGTTGAATTTTCACGTGGAGATACAAATGGGTTGTTTAAAACTCAATGTTAAATTAAATGATTGGGGTCACATTTCACTATGTAAAAAAACCACATATCCACCACGTCACCACATACGTCAGCACTAAAGCGTGTCTGCAGTAGCTCAACTATAGACGCGTCTTCCTAACGCGCGTCTGTAGTAAGTCGCCGACGGGGTTCGCTGGTCCGGCGAGGTCAACACGCGTTTGTAATAAGCGCTTACTACAGACGCGTGTTGGTAAAACACGTCCGTGACAAAGCTACAGATGCTCGTTTATAAAACGCGTCTGTATCTGCATCAATTATTACAGATGCGTGTTGTGATTTTCGAGTCTTGGATAACGGGATCAAACCCTACGGACGCGGGTACGAGACACACGCCTGTAGTAAGATCTCTTATTGCATATGCGTGTTTCCAACACGCGTATCTAGTATTCTAGCTTGTAGCAGACGCGGCCTACTCTATACGCGTCTGTACTTTATGGCAGACGTGTGATCCGTATGTGTGTCTATAGTACTTGGTCTGCGTACTTAGCTGTTGGCATGTGCTAACAGGCAGAGGGAGGTACTTGGCGCGTATGGAACACAGCGGGCAGTGGCCTGGGCTCTTGCGCGGCTCTCATGTGAGCGGCGCCGGCCATGGTCGTACACGGCGCAGGCCTATGGCTTTGAGGCGCGCGGGCAGAGTTGGCGGGCTGTGGCCAGAGTTGCGCAGCAGCTGAAAGCTCTTGTTTGGTTTTAGTGAATTGATGAAACCCTATGTGCTAACCTAGTTTATCAAAGTGATTATGAGATAGGTGGCACATTCCAAGTGGTGAAGCAAATAAAGATCATGATGTGATCATGGTGTGGACATGATGATCAAGTGCTTGGACTTGGAAAAGAAGAAAGAGAAAAATAAAAAGCTGAAGGCAAAGGTGAAACTTGATAGGAAATTTTTGGTTTGGTGATCGAGACACTTAGCGAGTGTGATCACATTTAGGATCAATAGCCGTACTATTAAGAGGGGTGAGACTCGTATCGAAATGCGGTGATCAAAGTGCCACTAAATACTCTAACTCATTGGATATGCATTTAGGATCTAGTGGAGTGCTAACACCCTTGAAAATATTTATGAAAATATGCTAACACATGTGCACAAAGTGATACACTTGGTGGTTGACATATTTGAGCAAGGGTGGAGAAGTTAGTGAAGTGAAGGAGGTGATCGTCACTGGAAAACAGTGACCGGACGCTGCTCCCGGTGTGACCGGACGCAGGATCGGTGAGTCAGGTCATTTATAAAACAAGGAGGCGTGCTCGGGCTCTGTCTGTCGTCTGACTGGACGATGGGTCACTTTGTGACCTGACACGCGGTGGCTGAGTCTGGTCTTGATGACGTGGTGGCGCGCAGAGAGTAGAACAAGGACCTAACGTGGGGGTGCGTCCGGTCGTGGCGCACCTGATGCATTGGGTCACTGTTTTGTCGCTCGGGGAGCTCTCTAGAAGTGACCTGACGCTGGCAGGCTGAGTTGATCGGCGTGTCCTGTCATCTGTTGGTGGCGCACATGGTTATGTTGACCTGACGCAGTACAGAAGAGTCAGGTCGGCCGTTGGCGCGTCCGATCGCAACTTAAGTGATCGCGCAGGAGATTTCAACCATTGGAATCATACGCGTGAGGTTGAACGAGAGTGACACATGGACAGCATCGGTTGACCGGACACTGAGGCGTGCGTCTAATCACATCTGATCGGCGCGTCCGGTCATCCCGAGGAATGTGTAGTGAGGAGCCCAACGGCTCTATTTCATGGGGGCTCTCTATTTAAGCCCCTTGGCCGGCTCAAGATCACCCTCTTGGCTATTTGCATTGACATAGCAACCTTATGAGCCTAGCCAAAGTCCTCCCACTCATCTCCATTATTGATTCATCATCTTTGTGAGATTGGGAGAGAATCCAAGTGCATTGCTTGAGTGATTGCATCTAGAGGCACTTGGTGTTTGTGTTTCGCTACGGTATTCACTTGTTATCTTGGTGGTTGCCACCACCTAGATGGCTTGGTGCAATGAGGATCGTTGAGCGGAGGTGGTGATTGTCTCCGGCTCCAATCATGGTGATTGTGAGGAGTTCTTGACATTTCCTCGGCGGAGAGCCAAAAGGTACTCTAGTTAATTGCTCGTGGCTTGTGTGATCCTCATCTTGTGTTGGTTGTGCAGCACCCTATTGAGGGTTTGGCATGTGATGCCAATTAGCGTGTGAACCTCCAAGTGAGTGAATTACCACAACGAAGACAAGCTTGCCGGCAAGCAAGTGAACCTCGGTAAAAAATCTTGTGTCATCATTGTCCGAGCATTTCTTGATTGATTGGCTCCATCATATTGTGATTGGCTCTATCCTCGACACGGTGGTATAACTATCACATCCCTTCTCTTGTATTACATTCTTAGTGTAGCTAAGCTCTTTAGTGTAATTAGTTTTGAGAGCTAGCTTGTGTCAGATCTAGTGGTTAGTGAGGCTCTTTAGTTAGCCTTTGAGAGCTCACTAACTTAGTGTAGTGACTTAGCAAATTATATGCTTAGTGATCATAGTCACTAGAATTATGGTAGGTGGCTTGCTCTTTTAGTAGACTAGTGCAACACTCACTTCACTGTTTAATTATCTAACATATTTGCTAAGTATTGTTGTAGAAATTTTCAATAGGCTATCCACCTCCTCTCTATCCATTAGGACCTTTCAAGTGGTATCGTAGCCGTGGTCACCGTGATTTGAGGCTTAACAACCTTCGGTGTCAGAATGGCTCAAATCAACAACACCAAGATGCCACCCCAATTTGATGGCACAAATTATCCATATTGGAAGTCTAAGATGACCACACACATCAAGTCAATCAATAGAAAGGTGTGGAAAGTGGTGGAGACTAAAATTGAGATAGCCAATCCAGAGAATCCCACCATGGCCAAAGAAGTGCTACTCCAAAACAATAATATTGCTCTTAGTGCTATTCATGATGCTATTGATGAGAGAACATTTGAGCAAATCAAGAACATTGAGATGGCTCATGAGGCTTGGAATAAGTTGGAAGAATCATTTGAGGGCACCAAGGCAATAAAGGGTGTAAAGGAATATATTCTCAATGAGAAGTTTGCTAGCTTCAAGATGAAGGAAGATGAGAGTGTACCGGACATGTTCCATCAGATGGAGGTGCTTGTCAATGATCTCAAAGCACTTGGTGAGAAAGTGGAGGACAAGGACTTCTCTCATAAGTTCTTGAGATGCTTACCCACAAGATTTGGCATGTTGGTCACCTTGCTAGTGAGGACCGGTTTAGCCACAATGACACCAAACCAAATCTTGGGAGATATCATGACCGATGATGCATATAGAGATGATGATAAGAAGGAATAAAAGAAGGAGAAGAAAGATGAGAAGAAGGATAATAAGAAGAAGAGTGTGTCATTTAAAGCCACATCATCCAAGGGCAAGGCCAAGCAAGACACATCAAGTGAAGATGAAGGGTCATTCTCTTGGGATGATGATGATGATGAGAAGATGGCTCTCTTTGTGAAGAGATTTGGCAAGTTCAAGGTGAAGAAGGGCTATCATGCTAGAAGAAAGAAGTCTTCATCCAAGAACAAGGAAGAGTCAATAAGGTGCTTCAAGTATGGAAGCAAGGATCATCTTGTTGCTCAATGCCCATATAATAGCAAAAATGATGATGATGACAAGAAGAGCAAGAAGAAGGACAAGAAGGAAAAGAAAGAGAAGAAGGACAAGATGATCTTCAAGAAGAAGAAGAAGGGTGGTTCATATGTGGTCACTTGGGATAGTGATGCTTCCTCAAGTGATGATGATGATAGTGATGATGACAAGACCACTAAGAAGAAGGCTCTTGCAAGCATTGCCATCAATGAGAAGCCTTCTCTCTTCGACACTCCATCATGCTTCATGGCTAAGGCCACTAAGGTACAAACTTGTGATGATGGATGTGATGACAAACATGATAACGTAAGTGAAAGTGATAGTGACAATGATGATGAACCAATTAAAGATGAACTACTTGACATGTTAGATGATGCTAAGGAACATTTTGACATTAAAAGAAGGGAATGCAAAGACTTACAAAAGGAACTAAAAGCCCTTAAGCAAGCCTTTGATGAGCTCAATGCATCTCATAAGTGGCTAGAGGAAGCCCATGAGAAGCTTGGCAAGGCTCATCAGAAGCTTGAGAAAGCTCATTCCTCTCTACTTAATGAGCAAAATAAGAAAGAGCATGTTGTAACATGTGATGTAGGCTTAACTTGTGATATAATTGATGAATCATTCTATAAGTCTATCATTGTTGCTCCCACTAACCCTTCTTGTAGCACATCCACTTCTACCTCATATAGTAGTGATGGTTTCACTTGTGATTCCTCACTAATGGTTGAGAATGAGACACTCAAGAAGGAGGTAAAAGAGCTCAATCACACCTTGGCTAAGGCCTATGGTGGTGAGGACCGCTTGCTTATGTGCTTGGGTAGCCAAAGAGCTTCTCTCTACAAAGAGGGATTGGGCTATACCCCCAAGAAAGGCAAGGCGGCCTTTGCTCCTCACAAGACTAGGTTTGTGAAGAACAATGGTAGGTTTTGCACTAGTTGCAAGCAAGTTGGTCATAAAGAGCATGAGTGCAAGACTAAGAACACGAATGTTAATGTATCCTCAATTAAGCTTGATTCTTTCTATGTGCTTACAAAGGATACAAATGGTGTGAAGGCTAAGTTTATTGGTGCACCATGGATGGGTTCAAGGAAGAAAGCCATTTGGGTGCCAAAGAGCTTGGTCACTAACCATCAAGGACCTAAGCAAGTTTGAATACCTAAAAAGAATTGATCTTCTTTCGTAGGTCAATTACAAAGCCAGAGGAAGGCATTGGGTTCTTGATAGTGGGTGCACTCAACACATGCTCGGTGATGCAAGAATGTTCAACTCAATCAACACCAATGGCAATAATGGTTATGATAATATCATATTTGGGGACAATGGCAAAGGCAAGGTTAAAGGGCTTGCTAGTTGAGAGCTTGAACTTCAATTTTTTATCCGTGGCTCAATTGTGTGATCTTGGATTCAAATGCATATTCGGGGTAGATGATATAGAGATCATAAGTGTAGATGGCTCTAACTTGATCTTCAAAGGCTTTAGATATGAGAATCTATACTTAGTTGATTTCAATGATAGTGAAGCTCAATTGTCAACATGCTTGTACACTAAGTCTAGTATGGGTTGGTTATGGCACAGAAGGCTTGGTCATGTTGGAATGAAACAATTGAATAGATTGGTTAAGCATGACTTGGTTAGAGGCTTGAAAGATGTTGTATTTGAAAAGGATAAGCTTTGTAGCTCTTGTCAAGCCAGCAAACAAGTTGGAAACACCCATCCTAAGAAGAGAATAATGAGTACTAGCAAGGCATTTGAGTTATTGCACATGGATTTGTTTGGGCCAATATAATACACTAGCATCGGTGGAAACAAATATGGCTTTGTGATAGTTGATAACTATACAAGATACACTTAGGTATTCTTTCTAGTGGACAAGAGCGATGTGTTTCCACAAGAGTTGATGAGTTATGTGATAAATTTAGAATTAGACATCAATTCTCAGCCAAGTACACTCTACAATCAAATGGCCTTATTGAAAGGAAGAATAGAACCTTGATTGATATGGCAAGATCAATGTTGAGTGAGTACAATGGGAGTCTATCATTTTGGGCTGAAGCTATCAACACGGCTTGCTATTATAGCAACCGCCTATATTGTCACCCATTGAAAGAGAAGACACCATATGAGCTCTTGAATGGTAGAAAGCCCAACATTGCATATTTTTATGTCTTTGGTTGCAAATGCTATATCTTGAAGAAAGGCACTAGATTGAGCAAGTTTGATAAGAAATGTGATGAAGAATTCTTACTTGCATACTCAACCATTAGCAAAGCATATAGAGTTTGGAATTTGTCAAGTGGTACTCTTGAGGAGGTACATGATGTGGAATTTGATGAAACCAAGGGTTCCCAAGATGAGAATAAGAACTTGGAAGATGTTAGAGGCATTCAACTTTCAAATGCCATGAAGAACATGGATGTTGGTGAATTGAGGCCTAGGCAAGTGATTGATGATGAAGATGATCAAGTGCAAGTGCTCTCTAACTCAAATGTGCAAATTGATACTAATCAAGCAAGTACAAGTGGCTCTCATGACAATGAACAAGATCAAGTGGCTAGTACATTATCTCAATCCAATGAGCAAGCAAGTACAAGCAACAATGTTCCAATACTCCAACCAACTCATATTGCAAGGGATCATCCATTGGACACTATAATTGGAGACATTTCTAGAGGTGTACAAAAAAGATCAAGATTGGCTTCATTTTGTGAGCATTTCTCATTTGTGTCATCCATTGAACCAAAGAAGATAGATGAAGCATTGAAGGAAGTTGATTGGGCGAATGCTATGCATGAAGAATTGAACAACTTCACTAGAAATCAAGTATGAGAGTTAGTGGAAAGACCAAAGGGACACAATATGATTGAAACCAAATGGGTCTATAGAAATAAGCAAGATCAAGATGGGATAGTAGTAAGGAACAAAGCAAGATTGGTAGCATAAGATTACACTCAAGTGGAAGGTCTTGTCTTTGGAGAAACATATGCCCCGGTTGCTAGATTGAAAGCAATTAGAATCTTGCTAGCCTATGCTTGTGCCCACAACATCAAACTCTATCAAATGGATGTCAAGAGTGCATTTCTCAATGGCTACATCAATGAAGAAGTATATGTTGAGCAACCTCCCAGTTTTGAAGATGACAAGAAGCCCGATCATGTGGACAAATTGAAGAAGGCATTGTATGGCTTCAAGCAAGCACCTAGTGGTTGAGGGACTTCCTACTCTCTAAAGGGTTCATGATGGGTAAGGTTGACACCACTCTTTTCACCAAGAAGATTGGCAAAGACTTGTTTGTGTTGCAAATCTATGTTGGTGACATCATATTTGGATCAACCAATCAAGAATTTTGTGAAGATTTTGGGAAGATGATGGCTAATGAGTTTTATATGTCCATGATTGGAGAGTTGAGTTACTTCCTTGGACTTCAAATCAAGCAATTGAAGAATGGTATATTTGTGAGTCAAGGCAAGTACATCAAAGACATGCTCAAGAAGTTTGGCATGAATGAAGCAAAGGCTATAAGTACACCAATGGGAACAAATGGCAATTTGGATAGTGATGCAAGTGGCAACATGGTGGATCAAAAGTTGTATCGGTCTATAATTGGAAGCCTACTCTATGTGACCGCATCTAGGCTGGATGTTATGTTTAGTGTGTGCATGTGTGCAAGATTTCAAGCCTCACCAAGAGAAAGTCATTTGAAGGCTACAAAGAGAATATTGAGGTACCTAAAGCATACACAAAATATTGGTTTGTGGTATCCCAAAGGAGCAAAGTTTGCGCTAGTTGGTTACTGTTGGTATTTTTAAATACACACAGATAAATCCACAAGCTCATAGATACCATTGTATCTTTCACTCGGGAGTATTCCAGAGTATCATATTTATCCACAGGGAAAAATGGCTAAAAAAGTTGATAGTTCACCATCATGTATCTACTAACTAGTATACCAACTGAACTAAAGTGGGGGTAGGTGTTGATGATGATAAGAGTTATGAATAATAACACACATAGGAGAATTCCATGGTATATAAATGAGCAGTCTAGCTAAATTGAGAGGACAATAGTTGAGCATAAAAGGCATAAAAGTGAATAGAGAAGATAACTATATTAAAACATAAGTCTTGCAAAGGTAAGATACAAAAATATACCTAACCTCTGAAGATTTCTCTAGAACCTAAGCATGGCTCAACTCTCCCTAACTCTCAACTAGAGCTATTCTACTTCTACATCTTGACAGCTGGCTCTGATCCCGACGAGGAGGATATGAATTAGGGTTTCAGGATCTTGTGAGGGAGGGGGGTAGGGGCTGCTATATATACGCTAGAGGTAGAGTAGCGGCCAAGGAATCAAGGTGGAGTAATGGGCAAGGACTCTAGGAGTAGGGGGTAAGGAATTGCCACATCATCGATCCGTGTCAACTCTCCCGACCACCGTTGGATGAACTGACCTAAAACTACCTTAGAATCAATGGTGTAGATCGTAGGAAGGAGTATGCGGCAGCAGAGGGTGATGGGCCACCCCCATGGACTAGGCGGCCTCCCTAGTAGGCTAGCCAGCCCACTATGTTGCCAGGTGGGCTCTTCCTTCTGGTGGCGAGGCTTGGGCTTTGTCTTAAGTCGACTTTCGTAGGTGTCACGGGTAGAATCACTTGTTGTCGGTTTGCTTGTTTGGAGTGTATGATAGTGGTCCCAGGAGCTATTTTCAAGATAAATCCTCCTACAGCCATGAAATCACCAAAGCTTGTGGAATTCATTAGTTTAAACCCCTAAACCTTCATTGATGATTATATTTATGCCCTTATACATGTTTAATTGATGGTTTATAATGGTTGTTAACTACCATCAACAGTTACTCAGACTCGGATTATACGGGATGCAAGGTTGAAAGGAAGAGCACCTCGGGCAGATGGCAATTGTTGGGAAGATCACTTGTTTCATGGTCATCATAGAAGCAAAATAGTGTTGCATTATGAACCGCCAAAGCCAAATACATATCCGCCGGTAGTTGTTGTGCACAAATTCTTTGGATGAAGGCCACCTTCAATGACATTGGAATCAAGTTCAAGAAAGTGCCATTGCTATGTGACAATGAGAGTGCAATCAAGCTCACCAACAATCCAGTTCAACATGCAAGGACAAAGCACAATGATGTCCGCCACCATTTCATTAGAGATCACAAACAAAAAGGGGACATTTGTATTGAGAGTGTAGGTACCAAAGATCATCTTGCCAACATATTCACCAAGCCATTAGATGAGAAAAGGTTTTGCAAGCTAAGGAATGAGTTGAACATATTGGATTTCTCAAATATGTGTTGATGCACCCCCCCCCCACTTATGTGACATGCCTCTCCTTTGAGCAATTCAAGGTAAAAGTTGATTGGCATGCATACATTCTTTGCTAAGGACATGTTTAGTGTATCTAGTCATTCCTCACATGTTATAGGCTCATTCATGAAAATCAAATGAATTTGATGCTTGTATGGTACCACTATTGCTTCTATGCTTGACTTGATCTAGTGGTAGCATATGACGTGTTTGTGGGCTTGTGAACCTAGTGTTTGATCTAGAAAATGAGCTACAAGTGATCTAGATTGAACTAAATTTAGGAAAATGATCCTCACCCCATTTATTGACATTGATAATCTTAACCTATCTAAAATTGAACCTTTATGGTCATTGATGACAAAGGGGGAGAAATTGCACAAAGATAAGGTTAAAGGGAGAACTTTGACATAGGGGGAGAGATATGAGAAAATAAGGGGATCAGTTGAAAGTTGAAGCACACAAGTAGGGGGAGCATTCTCATAAACTTGATTAATGCATTTGAATGTGCATTTCATATGTTTGCTTGCATGGCACAAGTTTTAAATTAAAACTCCATGCTTGTGTGGTGTATTCTAGTTGTAGGTTTGAATGATGAAATGAAAAACTAGCATGCATAGGTTGAGTAACTAGACTTGTGTTTATATTGTGATAACTAGACCCTTGCTTCTAATGTTGATCTCATGGGGTATTCTAGTCTTTTTGTGTATGTCTAGTTACTAATGGGGCTAAGGATGGTATATTTTGTGCACTCTTATTGGTATCATGCTTCAAAAGTCCATCTATTGTACCTTAGCATCATTTGGTAGACATTGCCCTCCCACATTTCCAATCCATGCATATGTGCAAGCTTCAATCCAAACTCTTAGCATATATGTAGGGGGGGCTAATGCTACCATTTGGGGTTCATGAAACTTGTCCATATCCTTTTACACATGGTAAATTTTCTTGGGCAAGCAACATGGATTTAAATGAATTTCAATTTATATCTTTGTGAAAGGGTTGTCATCAATTACCAAAAAGGGGGAGATTGAAAGCTCTAGTTTGGTTTTGGTGAATTGATGAAACCCTATGTGCTAACCTAGTTTATCAAAGTGATTATGAGATAGGTGGCACATTCGAAGTGGTGAAGCAAATGAAGATCATGATGTGATCATGGTGTGGACATGATGATCAAGTGCTTGGACATGGAAAAGAAGAAAGAGAAAAATAAAAAGCTCAAGGCAAAGGTGAAACTTGATAGGAGCTTTTTGGTTTGGTGATCGAGACACTTAGCGAGTGTGATCATATTTAGGATCGATAGTCGTACAATTAAGAGGGGTGAAACTCATATCGAAATGTGGTTATCAAAGTGCCACTAGATGCTCTAACTCATTGCATATGCATTTAGGATCTAGTGGAGTGCTAACACCCTTCAAAATGTTTATGAAAATATGCTAACACATGTGCACAAGGTAATACACTTGGTGGTTGGCACATTTGAGCAAGGTTGGAGAAGTTGGTGAGGTGAAGGAGGTGATCATCACTGGAAAACAGTGACCAGACGCTTCTCCTGGTGTGACCAGACGCAAGATCGGTCAGTCCAGTCATTTATAAAACAAGGAGGCACGCTCGAGCTATATCTATCATCTGACTAGATGTTAGGTCACTTTTGTGACCTGACGTGCGGTGGCTGAGTCCAGTCTTGAAGACATGGCGGCACGTAGAGAGGAGAACAAGGACCTGACACTGGGGTGCGTCCGTTCGTGGCCCACCTGATGCGTCCGGTTGCAATTTTGCCGCTCGGGGAGCTCTCTGGAAGTGACCTAACGCTGGGAGGCTGAGTTGATCGGCGCGTCCGGTCATCTATTGGTGGCGCGCGCGGTTCTATTGACCTGACGTGGCGTAGGAGAGTCAGGTCAGCCATTGGCGTGTCCGATCACAACTTAAGTGATCGTGTCAGAGATTTTGACCTATTGGAATCGTACACGCGAGGTTGAACGGGAGTAACACATGGACATCATAGGTTGACCGAACACTAAGGCATGCATTTGATCACATCTGATCGGCGCGTCCGGTCATCCCGAGGAATGTGCAGTGAGGAGCCCAATGGCCCTATTTCATGGGGGCTCCCTATTTAAGCCCCTTGGCTGGCTCAAGCTCACCCTCTTAGCCATTTGCACTGACATAGCCACCTTGTGAGTCTAGCCAAAGTCCTTCCACTCATCTCCATCATTGATTCATCATCTTTGTGAGATTCGGAGAGAATCCAAGTGCATTGCTTGAGTGATTGCATCTAGAGGCACATGGTGTTCGTGTTTCGCTTTTGGATTCGCTTGTTACTCTTGGTGGTTTCTACCACCTAGACGACTTGGTGCAGTGAGGATCGTCGAGCGAAGGTTGGTGATTGTCTCCGGCTCCAATCATGGTGATTGTGCGGGGTTCTTGATCTTTCCCTGGCGAAGAGCCAAAAGGTACTCTAGTGAATTGCTTGTGGCTTGTGTGATCCTCATCTTGTGTTGGTTGTGCGGCACCCTGTTGAGGGTTTGGCGTGTGATGCCAAATAGCGCGTGAACCTCCAAGTGAGTGAATCGCCACAACGAGGACTAGCTTGCCGGCAGGCAAGTGAACCTTGGTAAAAAATCTTGTGTCATCATTGTCTGAGGATTTCTTGATTGATTGTGATTGATTGGCTCCATGATATTGTGATTGGCTCTATCCTTGACACGGTGGTATAACTATCACTTCCCTTCTCTTGTATTACATTCTTAGTGTGGCTAAGCTCTTTAGTGTAATTAGTTTTGAGAGTTAGCTTGTGTCGGGTCTACTGGTTAGTGAGGCTCTTTAGTTAGCCTTTGAGAGCTCACTAACTTAGTGTAGTTGTAAGGGACCGTGACGCCTAAGAGGGGGTGTGAATTAGGCAACTTAAAATTCTACTTCTCACTAAGGCCTCTAATTTCACCTAGTCAAAACCTATTCAGGAAAGTAAACTATCTAAATGTGCAACTATGGTTTTGCTAGTGTGTTGCTATCTCTACCGCAAAAAGGAGTTATGCAACCTAGGTTCCAAACCTACCAACTAGCCTATCACTAAGCTAGGAAAGTAAAGCACAAACCAAGATTGCAATGTAAATGCAGAAGCTAAAGAGTAAGGTAGAGATATGCAAACTCCCGTAGACGACTCCGGTATTTTTACTAAGGTATCGAGAAGCACGCAAGTTTCCCCCTAGTGCTCGTTGGAGCCCCTCGTAAGGAATCCCTTGCAAGGGCCAAGCTCCTAGTTGGGTAACTTTGTGGATAGCCCTAGGCCTTCCCCACGTGCAAGTGGGTCTCCGGTGTGCCTTCTGGCAAGACTCTCTCGGACCGCTCCCCGCCGTCTTTACTATCAAGCTTCTGGCCGAACTGCCGCGGGCCTTGTTCCCTTCGGTACATAGTGGCGGCCACACCACAAACATGGTTGGTGTGATCTCACAAGACTACAAGCCCCTCCGATGTACAACAATGGTGCGCGCAAGCACCGAGTGGTAAGAGGTGTGCAAACCTCATTAAACACTAGGCCTAAACCTAGAGCAAGCGCATAAGTGGTGGTCTAACTAACCTAAGCACTTCGCAAAGCACCTACGCTAATCACCGAATGTATCACTAAGCACTATGCAAGTGGAGATCACTAAAGTGGTGTATCAACACCCTTGGTATGTTTCCTCGGCTCTCCACTCCTCAAATGGCTGGTTGGGGGGTCTATTTATAAGTCCCATGGAGAAAGTAGCCGTTGGGGATGAAATCTAGATTTCTACCATTGACCGGACACGCAGGTCGTCCTGATCGGATGTGTTCGGTTGTCTTGACCGTTGAAACTGACCATTGGCGCTCACTGTTGATTGGACTCTCTGGCGAGTCTAATCACTTACCATCTGACGCGTCCGGTCGATGTTTCGCCATTCTGGAACCTCTCTAGACTCGATCGGACGCCATTGCCTGGCGCATTTGGTCGTCCATAGCTGCTGCGTCTGGTCCTCACTATGTTGTTGCCATGATGATGAATAGTGAAGTCTGTGTGTCTGGTCACTACCTCGCTTAGAGTCCGGTCGCTGCTGCTGATGCCTGCTGTTGCCGAGCGACTAATCAGACACGTCCGATCACCTCTGCCGAGCTCATTTCTTCACGATCTTGCGTCCAGCTTGGTTCCCATATTCGTGCTTGGACTTTGCTTGATATCTTGGGTCTTCTCTTGTGCTTCTATGGTCTTGCTTATGGTGTTGATCTTGGGATCATCATGTTGCCTTTGTCCAAGTCACGTCTTGCACCCTATTGAACAACAAAATAATTACTTGCAAATTCATTAGTCCAATTTGGTTGGATTGGTCATCAAACACCAAAATCCAAAGTAAATGGGCCTAGGGTCCATTTTCCTTACAATCTCCCCCTTTTTAGAGATTGATGACAACACGACCAAAGCAAGCAAATAATAAAAATTTTGGAATTTAAAAACTATTTACTTGCTAGGATGCAATGCAAAGAGCAAGGTTATATGATGCTAAAAGATACCACATGTAAACATCTTTGGAAACTTATCTTGCCCTTGCAAATTTCCCCATGTGGCATTATGGATTTAAGCCTCCCCCTAACTCCATAATTCACTATCCTCCCTTTCTTGGACCATTACCACTTGTATATTATTATGATTGGGCTAGCTTTTGGTCCTACAAATTCTCCCCCTTTGGAATCAAACACCAAAAAGGAAGACATTAGTAGCACAAGGGAGGGTCAAACTTTGTGATCCTTTGTATGTGGAGTGGAATAGGTCACAAAATTTGACTCTCACATTACATAGACTAAGCTCCCCCTAAATATATGCATACATATGATGGAGAATGTAGTTTATGCATAGTTGGCAAATTAATGCTCAAGGGAGTTTAATCTATATAATGCATGGAGAAAGCACATAAATACCAAAGTGAAATCAACATGATGATATCAGTTTAGAAATACCACATGTGGAAACCAATTTGATTTATATCACTTGCAATAGGTGGTGGATATTTGAAGTATGATGCTTAACTCTAGGGACTCTATTTTCCTTGCAATGAGACTACTACACACATGATAAGCTTGAAAAGGTGTTAGTCTCAAAGCATCCAACTTGTAGAGTAACCTCCACCTAAATTTGCGCACACAAGTATGGAATACTTTAGGAGACATGCACATTGATTTTAGAATAAAAAATACCACTTGAAATATGACATCACATGAATGTGAGAATCATTTTCAAAGGTGATATTCGGGAGAAATTATCTACAATTTGGACTTTGGCACATATTAGATGCACAATTGTAAAACAAGCTATGTGCTGTGCTCCTAAATAATTTAAACCATGTAGGTTTGCTCCAAGGGTTAAGAGTGAAACCGAGCAAGCCTACCATAAGATATACCTAGTGTATGCAAGACAAAAGATTAAACATGCAAATGCAAACCTAGGCATGAAAAGGAACTAGATGCTAATTGAAATTGCAAGAAATTAAATCTAGTTACATAACATGGGAAGGGGAATTTGGGTCCATAGTATTCACTAACCCACTTGGCAATTACCTTGTCCATAATGATGTACCCCATGAAATACACCCATACTTTGCCAAGTCTACAAATTCCCCTAGGTACATCGGACTTCTCACTTCCCTTTCGGGATCTAAACCTTCTTGGTGCTCTTCATATTGGAAATGATGTCCTTTGGCACCCAAATGCGTTTGGCACCATTGTTGGCTTGCTTGTTCACCTTGATGGCCACCACCTTGTCATTTTTCTTCTTCTTCAAGAGATAAGGTGTGGAGGCCTTTTTGTCCACCTTGTTGGTGTAGGTGTTGGAGAGCTTGCTTGTTTCCTTTTTGTTTTTCTCTTTCTTCTTAGATCCTCCCCCATTCTTCACCTTGCACTCATAGGACTTGTGGTCTTCCTTGTGGCACACATAGCAAACCACGATATATCCTTAATCAAGCTTTTTCACTCCCTTAACGGTGTTATCTTGATGATATTGGGCTTGCTCCATTTTGCCTTTTACTTGAGTGAAGTCCTTGGTAAGGCGCGCCACTTCTTGCTTGAGTTGCTCATTCTCCATTGCGACCTTGCACAAGGGTGAGTCTAAACATAAATCATTGCAAGAAGTAGAAGCATCCTTTTTAGGAATGTCAAAGATAGAACTTTTCTTTTTAGGTGCCTTGGTGAGGGTTGTACCGACGGCTTCAAGATTAGTGTCGGTGTTTTGAGTTGCCACCGACTAGTAAATTTCTAATATTTGCACGTCTGGCTCGGATGGTGTGCTAAGAGCTTTGACCCAGGCCCATTCGCTTGGACCTAGAGTGGTTGGTGGTGGTATGGGTCTTTGTCGGGCGAGACGGATCCCCTGGCCTCGGGGTCGGTTGAGGCAGAGTCCCCCACAGAGGCCGGGCGAGGTGGAGCTGGCCCTCAGAGGTCGGTCAAGGCAGAGCCCATGGCCTCAGTTTTAGGCGAGGCGGAGCCAGCCTTCAGAGGTTGAGTGAGGCAGAGCCCATGGGCTCAGTGTCGAGCGAGGCAAAGCCCATCCTCAGAGGTTGGGTGAGGCGGAGCCAGCCCTCAAAGGTTAGGCAAGGTGGAGCCCACATCCTAGGTGTTGGGCGAGTCGGAGCCCATGGCCTCGGTGTCAAGCAAGGCAGAGCCCACGACCTCGGTGTTGGGCGAGGCGAAGCCCGCCCTTAGAGGTCAGGCAAGTCAAAGCATAAACCCAATGGTCGGGCAAGGCGATGCCCGCTCCCAGAGGCCGGGCAAGGCAAAGCCAGCCCTCAGAGGTCAAGCAAGGTGGAGCTCGTGGCCTCAGTGTTGGGTGAGCTGGAGCCTGCCCTCGGAGGTCAGGGGAGGAAAAGCCACGGCCTTGGTGTCAGGCGAGGCAGAGCCCACCCCTAGAGGTCGGGCGAGGCAGAGCTGGGGTTGGTTGGAGCTATAGTCGTGCTCTTGACTACTTGGATGAATCAATGTTGATGGTTATTAGCTTGTCCTCTTTGGGTACCCTAGTATTGGTCCCTGATAGTAGCCCCCGAGCCTGCGGAGGAGTAGAACACTACTTCAGAGGCTTTTCCAAATGGGAGGACTCTGAAGGCCTTGGCCTTCTTTTGTTGCCCACAGCATGACCTAGGGGTAGTGATTCCCTTTTGTCAAGCCCCCTCCCATAGCAGGGGCCCAGTCGAGGATCGGGTCGTCATTGCGATTGTCTTCCCTCAAGCATTTTTTCTAATAAAAATGGAGGGGTCGAGCCATGCCATGATTTCCCTTTAAGGATGAATTATGGCGCCTTGTGAGCTATTAATGGGCTAGTCTGAGTTGGGTCCCTAGCATCCCATTCACGGGGATCCGGCTTGGTGACTGACCCCAGATTCTCAGTGGTCAATCCATATAGTTCTCGGGTCCGTTCGACTGGTCCCAAGGGCTAACATCACTTGCCTCGATGGCTTGAGTGACACGCTCGGTGAGCTTGCTATCGAGCATGTTTGAGTGGAATCTAGATTCATCATTCATGATGAGGTTGGCATAGCCCTCATATGGCATTCCACTGCTCCTTAACTCACCTCACGGCAGATGCCCGTGTTGCTCCGGAGAGCGACTCAGGTGGCCCGCTCGATGGACATTTTGTGGGCTCATCTAGAGGTTAGGATCAAACAAGAAGTTGGAGATGATCCTGTCTGCTTTTGAGCAGGTTGGGCAAAGGCCGTTGGGGCTCATCTGCGTTTTCTCCCCTGGCTATGTTCGAAATGAGGTGGCCTCGAGCCCTTCATGGGCCAACCTTCGAACCCCGGTCAGGTGGATTCCTGAGTTTGGGTTGGGTGGCTCGAGCCCCCAAGCCCTGTGGGGCTCAGTGGGGGTCAGCCGTGTTTCATGCGTCATCCCGTCAATGGTTTTCACAACTAGAGGGGCTGAACTAACGACACTTGCCTCGATGGCTTGAGTGTCGCGCTTGGTGAGCTCGCTAACGGGCATGTCCGTGTGGAATTTCACTGATGGGGTCAGCATAGCCCTCATGTGGCATTTCACTCCTCCTTAACCCACCTCTCGGCAGATGCCCATGTCACTCTGGAGAGCAACTTAGGTGGCCCGCTGGCCTTTCCTCGATGGAGATTCTGTGGGCTTGGCTCGAGGTTAGGATCAAACGAGAAAGGTCTATTTGTCCCTATTCGCTTCTGAGTGGGGTTAGGCAAGGCCGCTAGGGCTCATCTATGTTTTTCTCCCCTAGCTCTATTTGATGCAAGGCAGCCTCAAGCCCTTTGTGGGCTAGCCTTTGAACCTCGGTCGGTCGCCGCTCATATCGATTAAGACAACTACCGCTTCATGATGCGACGCAAAGCGTTGTGATGAATGTATGGGATGAATGGATGAATGTATGGATGTATGGATGAATGAATGTATGAATGCATGCATGAGAATGGATGAATGAATGAATGAGTGCATGCATGAGAATGGATGAATGAATGATCATGCAATGAAAAACAAAAGTGGGGGTCGATAAAGTTACCTCGATAACTCAAGTGATGGGTTCAGGGAGCTCTTACTGGATATGCCTATGTAGGGTCCGGGTCCAACATTCATGACGGAGCTAGTGTAACCTGCATTGGGCATCTCTTGGTAGTGTCCTGAGCCATCTGACCAACCTAGGCGACCTACCGGGCCTCTCCTTGATGGAGATTTGTTTCTACACACCTTGCCTCTAGGTTTGTTTCTGCACACCTTGCCTCTAGGTTTTAGCATGAGAAAGGGGTCGGGCATCGAGAATGTCTACCGAATAGACACTCTTGCCAGCCACTGAGTGAGACCCAACCCCTTGTCGTTGCTGGGGTCAGGGGCTCAATAGCGAAATTAATGCGCGTAAAGTAAGGGTGACTCATCTCTCGACAGCGGCCCGAATTGTTTGATCGACTTGGGTGACCCACTGGCATAGGAATTACCTCGATGGCATGAGTGACGGGTTGAGGGAGTTCTTACTAAATATGTTCGAGTGGAATATGGGTCTGTCGTTCATAACGGGGTCGGCATAACCCGTGTGGGGCATCCTGCTGCTCCCTACCCATCCCTCGGTAGCGGCTAAGTCGTCTGGTCACTTGTTTTGCCCTGCTAGGACAGGACTTACCTACAGAGATAGAGGATGAGAACATCCTACGCAAGAATTTAGTTAGGCAGATAAGCCAGGCGGCGAACTTGTAATAAATGGACAAGCTCTTAAATTTTGTTATAGCCGAACAGCTTTTTAGCCCTTCTCCCCATTTTGTATAAAAAGGGTAGTGCATTCTGACCCTTTCTGTCATTATGGCCATAAAGCCCGAGGTGTGGGTGAACAAACTCTGATCATGCTGGTGAGCAAAAATGCCGTAGCCATCGAGGTGTAGGTTTCTTGCAATCCAACCAATTTTACTCAGCGTTCATTTTCGCAAACCTAGCTTCTAGGTCTCAACATGAGAGAGGGTTGAGCACAGAGAAAGTTTGCCAGGAGGATAGACTCTTAAACATGTACCGACTCTTTCTGTTGGCTAAGGCCAAAAAGCTCAGGGTGTGAAAAAAAACTTGGATCATGCTGGTGAGCAAAGATGCCGTAGCCGTCGAGGCATAGGTTTTTCACAGTCCAACTAGTTTTACTCTGCGTTTATTTCTGCAAACTTTACATCTGGGTCTTAATCATGAGAAAGGGTTGGACATAGAGACTATCTACCAGATAGATATGCTCTTATTAGCCCACGTGTGAGGCCCGACCCTTTGCCGTTGCTGGGGTCGGGCATCACCTAAAGATCGGGGAGTTGATAGCGAAACTGATAAGAGAAAGTGTGTGTATATTAAGGGTAAAAGCCACATAGCTGCTCAATGTTCCAGGCATTGATGAAAACTTCATCGTCGATGGCCTTGAGCTAGTAGGTGCCTAGTCAGAGCACCTCCATGGTGATGTATGGTCCCTCCCATGGTGGAGAGTGCTTGTGGCGGTTCTTGTTGCTTTCGACGAAGCAGAGCACTAGGTCCCTGATGTTTGAAGGCCTGACCCTGTACTCAATGGCTGTGGTACCGGCACAATGCTTGCTGGTACTTGGCCAAGTGGAGGAGGGTGATATTACGTGCTTCATCTAGCTGGGCTCCTTCTTGTGCTCCCCCTTGTTGGAGCCTCCAGACAAGAACTACTTCAAGAGGTCATAATCCTTGTATAGGTGCTCAATGGGGAAAGATTGGTTTAGGCATGGCCCTTCGAGCACCTTCTCGAAGTGGTCTGGGGTACCCTCCATGGGCTTCCAGCCCCCTGGCGGTCGGCGGTGGCCATGAGTGAGGCCTTGTGCTGTTGTTTGTTCTTCTTCATGATGAGATGGTTGGAGGCGCCTTCGCTGGTGTCCTAGTCCCACTTTGCCTTGCCTTTGAGGCGATCAAAGATCGCTCCGACCGCCTCCTCACCCGAGGCATGGCTGGTGGCGATGTCGAGGAGCTCCTTGGTGGTTCACAGGCCCTTACATCCTAGCTTGTAAACTAGGGACTCATAGGTGGACCCAGACAGGAAAGCTCCTATAACTTCAGCGTTGGTGACGTTAGGCAGCTCGTTCCACTACCGGGAGAAGCACCAGATGTACCCACGGAGGGTTTCTCTAGCCTTCTAGTGGTAGTTTTTGAGATCCCATGGGTTCCCAGGATGCTTATACGTGCCCTAGAAGTTCCCCACGAGGAACTCTTTTAGGTCTACCCAACTTTGGATTCTATTGGGCGGAAGTGTTCCAACCATGTTCGCGTTGAATCGGCCAGGAACAATGGAAGGTTACGGATAATGAAATCATCATTATCTGCTCCACTGGCTTGGTAAGCAAGCCAATAATCCTCTAGCCATAGTTTGGGGTTTGTTTCCCCTGAGTATTTTAGGATGTTGGTTGGTGGTCGGTACCATGGCGGGAAGGTGGCATTGAGGATGTGTCAGCCGAAGGCCTAAGGTCCTAGTAGGCTAGGGCTTGGGCTTCAGTCTTCATCGTTGTCATACCATCTATCATGACGAGGGTGGTAGCCATGGCTAGCTCCCTCCCTCAGATCACCATGGACATGCCTGCGAGAATCGAGGGTGTCATGCGCATCACGGTTGTGGCCGAGACACTAATGTACCTAGACTATGGTGCATAGCCTGCCACCTTGTGGCGCCTAGTGGACTGACGCATCCTTATTGGGTTGTTCTAAGGGTGTGCACTGGTTAGCATCGAGCTTGTGGCACCGAGACAGCGAGTTTTTTGCCTGCTGTGCCACTGCGTGCTCGAGTAGCGTGCGAATCTTGTGATGGGCCCGACGGTCTTCTGGCGCTGCAGGCCCCGAAAGCCCTCGGAGCAAGACCACCACATCAGTGATGTTCTGGCTCGCTCGAACGAAGTGTGGGAGTGCTTCATCATCATCGATGATCCTCTGGTTCATGTCATAGGCCATGGCGCGTGCACGCCCACCGTCTCTGTGGCGCTCGATCTCTCGATCAAGCTTCGTGCGTTCCTACTTGAGCTACAGTCACACTTCCTCAAGCTCTTGGTGTCGGGCCTTTAGCTGCTCCACCCACAGGTGAGGCGGGGCCCCTACATCCCCTCTGACCTCGTCGTCGAGGTCGTTTGTTGGGGTAGCCTCTTCCTTGTGGATGCTTTTGATGTGTCCCTCGGGGGTACCCGCCATGAAACACTCACGAGAGGGGTGATGTCTCCCCTTGCTTGAGTCAGAGCTAGAGGGTGACTCCAATTCTCCTGCAAGGAGGTTATGGAAAGACTCTGTGACATATTCGGTTATCCCCACGAACTTGTCATTTGTGGGGGATGGAGGCGCGCGTTGCGCCACAGGCGGGCAATGGTCTCAGAGGCGTTGCGAAGACCGGATGGGAGCACTATCGGGGCACTCTAGATGAGGTATGCCAGAGAGAGTGGCTCTCCTCTGGTAAGTTGTGCCATGATGTTGGCGAACAAAAAGGTGAGGTGGTGCAGGTCCTCCTGGGAAAGCGCCAAGCTAGCGCTCTAACCTCCTGTAGTCGAAGCTATGGAGCTGGTTGTTACTAGGGGCATGGGCCTCTAGTGCATGTAGCTATAGCTCCTCAAGTGCCTTGGTGATTGCATTGAGGCCGGTGGAGTGGAGAGGTCAGACAGCGGTGGGAGCCATCGCCAATTCTTCCTTCGTCGTGATGATAAAGTCCAGGTCCCTAAAGCGCACGTGCGCGCCCGTGACCCAGCTGACGTTGTGATTAGCCATCCAAGGCCTGGTGTGGATGTTGAGACGTGCAAAAGGCCCCTACCTAGCGTGCCAACTATCGGTGTTTTGAGTTGCCACCGAATAGTAAATTTTTAATATTGCGCATCTGGCTCGGATGGCGTGCTAAGATGACACGAGGTCTATACTGGTTCGGATAGAATGTTCCTACATCTAGTTCATTGTTGCTGCTCATGTTACTAGCACTAAAAGTTCATAGTAGGGGTTACAAACAGTCGAGAGAGGGACAGGTCCCAAGTCTCTGGTGAGAGGAGCGAACGGGTGCCGAGAGCTCGGTCGCTTCCCGGCTATGTGCTTATGTGTTCTGGTCGGTTCGAGGTTTGATGGATTCGAGTCCCAATTGATGCGATGTGTTGTGATGCCCTTTATGGGAAGCCCTGCTTTCCCTTTTATAGGCCAAGGGAAAGCATGGGTTACAGTGGAGGTAAAAGAGGAGGATGAGAAGGAGATGAAGTCCTCCAGGATCATCGGGTCCTTCTTTTCCTTCATGTGGGTCCCACTAACCCTATAGACATCAACAGGGATAGCTCCATGTCATGGCCCCATCTGTCATTGGTGCCATGCGCAAGCGTCATCTCTCGGTCATGGCGCTCCACTCTATCCTGGCAAACATCATGGTGAACTGACACGCCTATCAGTGCTCATATGAGGGTTAGGTAGAACAGCATTGGTACGCTCGATGCTGTTCCTGATGTGAATCCCTAGGTATGGCCCGTCACAGCCACGAGTTATATCGAGGCATGCCAATCACCTCCCTAGTGTCAGAGCTTTGACCCAGGCCCATTCACTTGGACCTAGAGTGGTTGGCGATGGTATGGGTCTTCATCGAGCGAGACGGATCCCCTAGCCTCAGGGTCAGTCGAGGCAGAGTCCCCCCTCCAAAGGTCGAGCGTAGCGGAGCCCACCCCTAGAGGCCATGCAAGGTGGAGCCCACCCTTAGAAGTCAGGCGAGGTGAAGCCTGTGGCCTCAGTGTCAGGTGAGGCAAAGCCAGCCCTTAGAGGTCATGCGAGGCGGAGCCCATGGCGTCGGTGTCGAGCAAGGCAGAGCCTACCCTCAAGGGTCAGGCAAGGTAGAGCCCGCAGCCTCGGTGTCGGGTGAGGCAGAGCCTATCCTTAGAGGTCAGGCGAGGCAGAGCCATCCCTTAGAGGTCGAGCGAGGTGGAGCCCATGGCCTCGGTGTTGGGGGAGGCAGAGCCCATGACCTCGGTGTTGGGTGAGGCAGAGCCCGACCTTAGAGGTCGAGCGAGTCGAAGTGTAAACCCAAGGGTCAGGCAAGGCGGAGCCCACCCCTATAGGCCGAGCGAGACAGAGCCAGCCCTCAGAGGTTGGGTGAGGCGGAGCCCACGGCCTCAGTGTCGGACGAGGCAGAGGTCACACTCAGAGGTCATGCAAGGTGGAGCCCATGGCCTCAGTGTCGGGCGAGGCGGAGCCCGCCCCCAGAGGTCGAGCGAGGCAAAGCTTGTGCACCTGGGGGTCAGTTGGAGCTATAGTTGCACTCTTGACTGCTCAGATGAATCAATGTTGATGGTTATTAGCCCCTCCTCATCGGGTACCTTAGTATTGGTCTCCGACAATTAGCAACTTTATTAGTTAGCTCATCACAATGTTTGCACATGGTCCCCATTTTAGCAAGCAAACTTTTATAAGCATCTTGTGAGCTAGCTAGCTTTTCTTTTAATTTTTCATTTTTCTTTACAAGTTGCTCATCATTGATTGTGCATGCAATTGTTGTTGCACTAGCCTCAAGTTGATCAATTTTAGTAGATAGTTCAATATTGAGATTAGCAAATGCCTCAAGCTTTTCTTGCAACATTTTAACTTCTTTTGTTGGCTAGTGCAAGCCTTAGAATATTTAAGATTTTCTTGCACAAGTTCATCAAGAGAAGGCATTTCATCATTACTATCACTCTCACTAGAGGATGAGCTTTTGGTACCTCGTGCCATAAGGTACGCATGAGAAGAGCTTGATGATGAGTGCTTGTGGCCTCGCCTCTTGTGATGGTCTTCTTCTTCACTTGAAGAATCATCCCATGACCTTATTCATGTGAGGGCTTTGTCCTTACACACCTTCTTCTTTGTCTTGAGTGTGGGCTTGTTTGGACAAAGTTCCACAAAGTGCCCCAACTCGTTGCATCCATAGCATCATTTCTTTCTTTGCTCATTTCTTTGATCGGTGAAGATGAAATCTTGAATTTGGATGGGCACACCCTTGACATTGAGCCTTTGGACCATCTTCTCCACCTTGTTGATAAGTTTGATTGATTCTTCATCAAGGTCAGAGGTGGAGGAGGAAGATTGATCATCATCACTGGAATCTTCATCATCATCATCATCATCATCATCATCATCATCATCATAATCATCATCATCATCCTCATCCTCTTCTTCATCTTCACTTGAGGAGCTTGAGCTTGAGCTTGTCTCAACTTGCTTGCCCTTCATCTTCTTTTTCTCACTACATGCGAGAGCTTTGCCTTTGCTTGATGATGAGGCTTCTTCTTGACCCATCTTTCGTGACATTTCAAATGCCACTATCTTGCCAATGACTATAGCCGGGGTCATGGTGCTCAAGTCCTCCATGTTCTGAAGGATGGTGATGATGCTTGCATATTTCATTTGTGGTAGCATGGAGATGATCTTCCTCATGATGTCCACATCATCTAGCTTTGTTAATCCTATTGAATGGAGCTCATTGATAATTAGATTCAAACAAGAATACATATCTTGAACAAGCTCATCATCATTCATTTTAAAGGAATCATAGTTTTGTTTAGCTAGACAATGTTTTTGCTCATAGACATTAGTTGTGCTGTCATGGAGCTCTTGGAGTTTTAACCACATTTCATGTGCCGTATTTAAAGTGAACACTTGGTTAAACACATCCATGCTTAAAGATTCAAACAAGCAATTTTTAGCTCTAGCATTGAAATGAATTTCTTTTTCGTCACTCTTTGTGGGTTTATTAGGATTCTTAATGGGTTTCATCCCATCATGAGTGACTCTCCAAACACCCAAATCTACCACCTCAAGGTGACAAGCCATTCTTATAGTAGGGGAAGTTAGTGTCGTCAAAGTGCGGAGGCCTAGAGGTATCCATCCCAATGACTCTAAATAGCGTCAACTCAACAGCGATGAAGCCAAAGGTCTAAATTGAGCCAACCTAGCTCTGATACCACTTGTAAGGGACCATGACACCTAAGAGGGGGACGAATTAGGCAACTTAAAATTCTACTTCTCACTAAGGCCTATAATTTCACCTAGTCAGAACCTATGCAGGAAAGTAAACTATCTAAATGTGTAACTACAATTTTCCTAGTGTGTTGCTATCTCTACCACAAAAAGGAGTTATGCAACCTAGGTTCCAAACCTACCAACTAGCCTATCACTAAGCTAGGAAATTAAAGCACAATCCAAGATTACAATGTCAATGCAGAAGCTAAAGAGTAAGGTAGAGATATGCAAACTCTCGTTGACGACTCTGGTATTTTTATTGAGGTATCGAGAAGCGTGCAAGCATCCCCCTTGTCCTCGTTGGAGCCCCTCGCAAGGAATCCCTTGCAAGGGACAAGCTCTGGGTCAGGTAACTCCATGGATAGCCCCGGGCCTTCTCCACGTGCAAGTGGGTCTCCGGTGTGCCTTTCGACAAGCCTATCCCAGACCGCTCCCCACCGTCTTCACTATCAAGCTTCCGGCCGAACCACCCCAGGCCTTGTTCCCTTCAGTACACGGTGGCGGCCACACCACAAATGCGGTTAGTATGATCTCGTTAGACTACAAGCCCCTCTGATGTACAACAATGGTGCGCGCAAGCACCGAGTGGTAAGAGATGTGTAAACCTCACTAAACACTAGGCCTAAACCTAGAGCAAGCACATAAGCGATGGTCTAACTAATCTAAGCACTTCGCAAAGCACCTACGCTAATAACTGAATGTATCACTAAGTACTATGCAAGTGGAGATCACTAAAGTGGTGTATCAACACCCTTGGTATGTTTCCTCGGCTCTCCACTCCTCAAATGGATGGTTGGGGGGTCTATTTATAAGTCCCATGGAGAAAGTAGCCATTAGGGACAAAACCCAACTTTCTGCCATTGACCGGACACGTAGGTTGTCCTTATCAGACGCGTCTGGTCGTCCCAACATTGAAGCTGACCATTGGCGATCACTGTTCATCGAACTCTCTGGCAAATCTAGTTGCTTACCATCTGATGCGTCCGGTCGACGTTTCACCGTTCTGGAACCTCTCTGGTCTCGATCAGACACCACTGCCTGGCGTGTCCAGTCGTCCATAGCTACTATGTCCGGTCCTCACTGAGTTGTTGCCACAATGATGAATAGTGAAGTCCATGCATCCGATCACTGCCTCACTCAGAGTCCGGTCGTTGCTGCTAACGCCTGTTGTTGCGGAGCAACTGATCGGACTCATCCAGTCCTCATAGGGCCATGTGCGATCACCTCTACCGAGCTCATTTCTTCGTGATCTTGTGTCCGGCTTGGTTCCCATATTCATGCTTGGACTTTGCTTGATATCTTGGGTCTTCTCTTGTGCTTCTAGGGCCTTGCTTATGGTGTTGATCGTGGGATCATCATGTCGCCTTCATCCAAGTCACATCTTGCACCCTATTGAACTACAAAACAATTATTTGCAAATTCATTAGTCCAATTTGGTTGTGTTGGTCATCAAACACCAAAATCCAAAGTAAATGGGCCTAGGGTCCATTTTCCTTACAATAGTGACTTAGCAAATTGTGTGCTTAGTGGTCATAGTCAATAGAATTGTGGTAGGTGGCCTGCTCTTTTAGTAGGCTAGCGCAAGACTCGCTTCGTCGTTTAAATGTCTAACATATTTGCTAAGTGTTGTTGTAAAAATTTTCAATAGGCTATTCACCCCACTCCAGCCATTAGGACCTTTTAGCAGCACGCCTATAGGTGGGCAGTAGGCGGACTTGCATGTCGCGCGCATAGGTGAGCGGCGGGCAGATGCATAGCATGTAGGCAGGCGGTGGAAGGAGGGGCACACGGCAGCAGGCGGGGCACACTGCTGTGGTGGGTGGTAGGCTAGAGGGGCTCGCTGCTGCAGTAGGCGGTGGTGGGCGAACATAGGCCTGTGCCATGTAGGTGGCCAGGCTTGCTTTGGTATCCTCTAGAATGCCAGTGGCCAGGCCATGCTCTACGCATAGGTGAGCAAGTCTTAAGCTCGAGCCGCCGGTGCTCTTCTCTTTCCCTCTTCTCTGCCGGAGCACCGCCGCGCCGCTCGATGGCAAAATTCATCGATGTTGTTCCATATTCAACCAATTGCCCATGCTTCTAGCTCCACCTAGTTCTTGTAGTCCTCCTCGAACCATTGTAGCCACCTCTTGCCACCGCAATCTCCTTTAGCACCGATTGCCATCGTGGTCGTGCCACCATGGCCGCCATGGGCACCTCGCCATGGCTAGCTCATTTCGGAGCTCCTCTCATCATCTTGTTTATTGTTTTAGCTCCCATGCAACTCCATGATGCACATTGTCTCCATTTATTTACCTATACCACGTAGGTCATGCCAAAATAGCAACATCACCACAAGTTCATGCCGCCGCACGCGCCATCACTGTCGGCCATCTAGCTCTACCTCATCCTAGGTTTAACCAAGCAGCGCATCGACGTCGCAGTGAGCTACTAATGCTTCCTGAGCCTTTAGACTAACCTCTACCATGTTGTATCGGCCAGAGCACCACCACGCCGCCATTCCATGTTTGCTACACCACCATGGCTACGGTCGATCTCGAGTCTAACTCTAACTCGTTCATCTCTATAGTGTACTCAATCAGGCATGCTCCGACCGTGCTTCATCATCTCGAGCTGCAGGGGATCACCGGCGTGGTCAGCTCTCCTCCCTGGTCCCTAGCGTGCTTTTCTCTTTGACCTCCTATTCTCTAGCATGTGCTTCTCTATCAATAGTGGTGAGCTCAGTAAGAACTTTTATGAGCTTGTGTGGAACTATGATGAATTTGCTTGTGTGAACTTGCATTGCGAACTAAGTCTACTAAAAATGTGATTTTTAATTTATTACTAAAGCATTGATGAATTTGCTTATATTCTTCCATTTTCAATCTTCTTTTGTAGACTATGGAGGATCGAGGCCACTGGATGTATATTAAGAATCATACTTGTGATGAGTACTTGGAAGGACTGAAATATTTCCTAGTTGTTGCCAAGGCTAACATGAGGAATGGACATAAGTCATCTATGTTATGCCCCTATGTTGACTGTAAGAATGAGAAGCAATACTCAAATTTGTTCTCGATCCATGCCCACCTAATTCTTCGAGGCTTCATGGATGACTACAGATGTTGGAACAAACATGTAGAAGAAGATGTCAATGACCGAAATGTTGAGGAAGGACTTCATAAAACTTGTGTCGGTCGTGAGCAAGCACCCTTTAGCAAAGAGGAACTATGTGATGATGATGTAACAGAGATTGCTGCCAGCCCTATCCCTACGGTTGAGAATCTAGAGGAGATGGTGTGTGATGCCTTTGGCTTTGATGAGTACACTGGTGTAGAGTTCAAGAAGCTAAAATAGCTGTTGGAAGATATGAAGACACCACTCTATCCGAGTTGCAATGAGATGTATACAAAGTTTTTCGCTTCACTAAAGCTCCTCCAACTAAAGGCGGCACATCACTAGACTGACAAGGGCTTTAGAGAATTGCTAGAAGTGCTTGGAGATATGTTTCCCGAGGGGAATCAGATACCTAGGACTACATATGAGGCTAAGAAGATTATTTGTCCAATGGGATTGAAGTTCAAGAAAATCCATGCTTGCAAGAATGACTACATCCTGTTCCATGGTGACAATGCAGCCCTCACTAAATGCCCCAAGTGTGGGACCTCTTGTTACAAGCGAAGAACTAACGAGGGTGATGACAGTGAGGAGACACGCCATAGAGTTCCTAGGAAGGTTGCTTGGTACTTCCCTATAACTCCTCGCTTGATACGTTTGTTTGCAACCTCCAAGGATGCACAACTATTGAGATGGCACTCGAATGGGCGGACGGTTGATAATTATATACGGCACCCGGCAGATGGTATTCAATGGCGGGTCATTGATTTCAAGAATCAAACTTTTGCTGATGAGCCAAGGAATCTTTGGTTTGCACTCAGCACGGATGGCATGAACCCATTTGGTAACATGAGTAGCTCACAAGTGTCTGGCCTATGCTGTTAACTATCTACAACCTTCCCCCATGGCTGTGTAACAAGAGGAGGTACATGATGATGTCAGTTTTGATATCTAGTCCGTGTCAACCAGGTGTTAACATCGACATGTATCTGAGGTCGCTTATTGATGATTTCAAGGAACTCTGGAAAGAGGAGGGTATCAGGGTGTACGATGGGTTTAGAAAAGAACATTTCAACCTACGTGCCATGATCTTCACCCCTATCACTGATATTCTAGGACATCATAGCATGTCTGGGCAGAGCAAAGGAGAAAAAAACTACTTTTAGTGCTTAGATGACATGGAGACTGTTTGGCTGAATAACTCAAAGAAGAGGGTCTATGTAAGGCACTAGCATTTCCTTCCTAAGTCTCATCCATGCCAGGAGATGAAACATTAGTTTGATGGCACGAGGGAGATAGCATCTGCACCAAGGCATTTCAGCAGGCAATAGGTATATGATCAGGTGGTAGAGGATACCACACCTAAAGTTGACCCGAAGAGCACTGTCCTTGGAAAGCAAAAGCGTAGTGCAAAAGCAAAGAGTGTCATTAAGAAGAGGTGGAAGAAAATGTCAATCCTATGGGAACTGCCTTACTGGAAAGACATAGCGGTCCACCACAGCATCGATCTCATGCATTGCTAGGGACACTCATGAATGACAAATGGAAAACCAAGGACCATGCAAAAGCAAGAGCTGGCCTAGAGGAATTGGACATAAGGCCCAAGCTCTGTCCTAATCGTACCAGTGCCCAGCCACCTCTATCTGCCATAAACCTAACCCGAGAAGAGAAGTAGGAATTGTGTGACTTCTTTTGTAGTGTCAAACTTCCCTCTGGATATGCAGCCAACATCCGAAAGCTTGTGCCTATAAGAGAAAACAAGATGCTTCCCATGAAGGCTCATGATTGCGATGTCATGCTCACAACGATGCTTCAAGTTGATATCCAGAACATATTGCCAAAAAAAAACCAAAAGGCAATCATGAGCCTCAGCTTCTTCTTTAATGCAATCTCTCAGAAAGTCATTGATGAACAATCACTGGATGATCTTGAAAAGAACATGTGTGGGACGATGTGTCTCCTTGAGGCTTACTTCCCACTGACTTTCTTTGACATATCTGTCCATCTCATTGTACATTTGGTTAAGGAGATCAGGTATCTTGGACCGATGTTCCTCCACCACATGTATCCAGGTGAGAGATTTATGATTACTCTGAATAGGTATGCCAAGAGTCGGGTCCATCTTGAGGGAAGCATGGCGCAGTGCTATTCTACTAAGGAGGTGGTCGACTTGTGCCTCAGTTACATGGACCCTACTAATCCATTTGGCATCTCCAAGTCTCACCATGAGGGGAGGCTATCAGGCAGAAGGTGTGTTGGGGAGAAGCAAATTACTCTAGAGAGAACTACCTACAAACGAGCCCACTTTCTAGTGTTGCAGCACACAGCAGAGGTGGAACCTTAATTGAAGAGCATATGGAGATGTTGAAGCAACAAAACCTACATTGGGGTGAAGCTTGGTTAGCGAGGGCACATATGAGTGGGTTCAACATCTGGTTTAGATATCGACTTGCTAGTTCAACCTCCTACATAGATGAAAGGCTTTGAAAGCTGGCAAAGGTCCCTTTCTTGACAGTCACAACCTATCAAGGCTATGACATAAATGGCTACACCTTTTACATAATTGATCAAGACAAGAAGAGCGTTTACCAGAACTGTGTTGTTCATGTTGATGCATTTGACAGCAAGATGCAGAAGACAGTGTACTATGGTCAAATTGAAGAGATATGGGAACTTTTGTATCTAGGCTTCAAGATGCCCATTTTTTGGTGTTGATGGTTCAGGGAAGTCAGGGTGTCATGAAAGACAGGTATGGCTTCACTACCATTGACCTCCAACAAGTTGGGTACAGGGATGACCCATTTGTAGTCGCAAGTTAGGTTTCCCAAGTCTTCTATGTGCGCAACACTAGAAACAAGAAACGACAAGTGGTTCTCCCTAGGAAAAGCAGGTTGTTGGACTTGAAAATCCAATGGACGAGGAAGAGTTCAATCAATCCAATGAAGTGCCTCCTTTGGATACTTCCATCCTCCCTGTGATTTTTGCGAGCGAGCTAACTCCATACCTAAGAGATGGCCATAAAGAGGATGCCCCCATGGCCAAAAGACGCCAAAAATGGCAAGTACGGAAAAAATGATGCTCATGTGAGTTTTTGAACAACATGCAATCTCATTTTTTATTTAACATTATATATTTGTCATCGCTCTTACTTACAATGTGATGCTTCAAATATATTTCATAGAACCTAATGGATACTCCATGTTGTACTATGGCAATGCAGAGTGACTCCATGTTCATCTCATTTCAGGTGCCCACAACACCTAAAGCTACTGCTATCAAGACTTTACATTTTGCTTAGCTTGTTCATCTTGCCTAAGACTTTACAATTTTCAGTCAAATTGGAGAAGGGGCAATTTATCCAAAATAGTCTCCAGTGAAGACACAACTATCAAGAAGCTACCGACTCCAAAGAAGGGAGATGTGGACCTCTTAAATTCCTAGGAAAATCTTGTAATGTGTATGGTACCTTGTAACTGCCTTTGTTGGAACATAAATTCCAAAGAAGGGAGATGTGTATGGTACCTTGTAATTGCCTTGTACCTTGTAACTGCCTTTGCTGCAAAAAATGTATGTGGTTTTCAAATAATTGAACAAGTAGTTGGTGATCATATATGTTTTCAAAATGAACAAGCACTTTGTGATCTATTTAGATCACCTGAACACATATGAGCAACATCCAATAGGTGTCCATACATATCACATATGTGCAACATTCAGACCACCTAAACACATATATATAGATATAAACATGTAGCTATCCATACATATCACCAGCAGTATCCAGTAACTACTATGGGCAACATCACAGAGTTACTACTACATCACAGAGTTTTGTTATGCCCTACATCATCACCAAAAGTCATAGAGTTTCATCACAGTACATATATAGCTAACATAAGGTGTCCATACACAATACGTATACTTAATAAATTAAGGTCATCATTGCTAGTCTTGTTTAGCACTTGTCAGCTGTGATCACAGGTTGGGCTTCTTAGCCAGGACATCGTCCACCTCCTTGATTAGGCCCTCCAACTTCTGAGACACAGCCGCTAGCTGGCTACCCATGGCGTCCACCATCTCTTTAGTAGGTCCCTTCTCATCCTTCTCAACCAGCATCTTCTTCAATTCTTCCATTTCCACACCATGCTTGTTCTGCAACTCCTTGACGTCGTCAAGCGTCTAGAGAATAGCGGTAAGCTTTTCCTATAGTGGTTTCATAACCACTGACTCTAGGGCCTCATGCATGGTAGCTGGAGGGACCACAAAAGATGGAGCCTACATATATGCACAGAAACAGTTATCAAACAGGTAGCCATGCGCTGAAACTAAAACTGAAAGTGAAAGTCTAAAACTGAAACTGAAACTGAAACTAAAACTAAAACTGATTGCTGCTGTTGCTAACAAGTCTAAAAGTCTAAAACTACTATAGACGCGCCTGAAAGTCTAAAAGCTTGAAAGTCTGAAAGTAGCATTTAGTGCATAAGGATTTCTTGCTAACAAGTCTGAAAGTCTAAAAGAACCATTACTGCTGATGTTGCTAAGCTTCTTGCTAACAAGTATGCATGATATATCACAGCTTTATATAAGGATTTCATTCAGTGCATGGATCAGATCCCAAGTAATTTTTATAGCACAATATATAAGCTGGATCACAAGCAGCAGAGCAAACACACAACAGAGTGGACAAGCATAGCAGTCTCATATCCACCAGTACCTAGGAAGTGACATGCATGTTCACAGTCAATTTCGCACAAACATATCAGAAAATTTGCAACAGAGTTACACATATGCTTGTATCCATAATCATGATACAACAGAGTTGGCTGATAGACCAAATCGCCAAGCACAAATAAACACAAACACAGGCATATAGAGAGAAGCATATCATGCCAAGCACTGATCATGAATGGGGATTGAAACCCTAAATAAGCAGGCCATGGTTGGAGCTTACCTCACCGAGGTTGGAGCTTGAACCACGGACTTGGCCGCACATGAAGCCGGTGCGCATCCAACGATGGCATGTCTTCTCAGTGCCGTCGAAGCAGTGGCAGCACATCCCCACTAATGGTTCGCTATCCGATGATGTCGGTATAGAAAGTGACCAACTAGTGAATATTTGTAGTTTTGCTGTACGTTGTGATCGGAGGTGGCCAAGCACTCAATGACTCAGGATTTATACTGGTTCAGGCAACATGCCGTATGTCCAGTTTGGGTCGGTCGGTGACTTTATTCCTGAGCCTAGGTGCTCAAAGTCTATAGTGGGGTTACAAATGAGAAGGAGAAAGATGGGGGGTGTTAGAGGCTCGGTCGGACTCCAGTCGGAAGGGCCGAGAGCGACGGGAACTCCGCTATGAGCTAAGTGTTCAAGCATGTGCCTGAGGTCCGAACCTGGCGGTTCTATGATCATGAGCTATTGGACTAATGAATCTAAAGGAACTGAGCGTGAATCAATCGGTCCTCCTGTTGGAGGGAGCGCATCCCCTTTTATAGATGAAGGGGATGGCTTTACAGGTGAGAGGGAGAGGGTACGAAGGCTTCTAAGCCTTGTTGCCTATGCCAATGAGGATTGGATAATGGTAGGCGCCCACAACACTGTTGATGTCATTGTAGAATGCCAGGTGCACATGGGAGGTTGCGTTGTCTTCTTCAGGAAGGGTTGATGTTGGTACCTATAAAATACTGCTAGATGCCCAGAGGCATGTGAGGAGCCTCACCATGTTTTACCGGTCATGGTGAATCCTGATGCCTAGAACACTATTGATGCCCAGAGGCATGGGCGGGGCTTTTTGCCATACGGGAGTCCAACGGCGCCTGCAATACTGTAGGGATAAATGTTAGTGCCTACAATACTGTTTGTGTCAGGGTGGTTGTGGAGCACTGTTCCTGTAGGTGTATAGGGTATGGTCCCTGTACCATGGTTTGACTCGCGTGCTCCTTCTCTGTTTGTCCCGGGTCCCTTCTGAGAGGGCGTCCCCGGTCGGATGGCTCTAGTTGGCTTCGGTTGCGCCAGTCGGAGAAGAGCAGCGAGCATGGTTCTTATGTACCCCGATCGGAGAGGCACGGGGTCAGAGTCAGAAGTAGGGCTCGGGGCAGGCCTTCCGATCGGAGAGGCCATCCGGAAGCGGCTAGAGCCCGAATCGAGCGCTCCGGTCAGATAGGTGGGCCAAAGTAGCTGACGAGCGGGCGTTGCTCTTCTTGGGCCAGGCCTTCTAGTCGGTTGCTGGACCGCCCCATTGCCCTATTGTTTTTAGACTCTTGGGTCGAGCCTTGGCATGGAAGCCAGTCCCCGAGGGACCCTGGGTTTATGAACCTAACAGGAGCCCCTGAGCCCCTGGGCGATTCGGGTAGAATTGTCTAGGGGATTTTTGTCTTGCCGATGGGTGCGCGTGAGTGCACCCACGGGTGTAGCCCCTGAGCCCTCGGGTGGTTTAGGCAGAACCGGCCGGGGGGGTTCTGCGTTGTCAGCGGGGGAGGTTTTTCTGTTTGTTCGGCGGGTGTGCACAAGCGCACCCACAGGTGTAGCCCCCGAGCCCTCGGGCGGTTTGGGCAGAACCATCTGGGGGTGTTGTTTTAGAGGGCGTGTGAGTTTGTTTTTTGTCTGAGATGGATTTTTGTTTAACCAGGGCGTCGTTGTGCAGCCGAGGTGTTTTAGGCGTGGGGATTGGATTGAGACGGAACTTACTGATCCCGGCGTCGGTGCGCGCCGTGGATTGGGTGAGAAAGTTAGTTTGGACATGAGAGAGCTCACTGATCCTGGTGTCGATGCATGCTGTGGGATCGGGTGAGGGAGTTAGTTTAGGACAAACCCTGGCGTCGATGCGCACCGCGGATGGAGACAGCTTAGTTTGGATGTGACAGAGCTCGCTGATCTTTGGCGTTGATGCGCGCCATGGGATCGGGCAAGGTGGAGTCGTGAGCAGACCCAGGTGTCGGTGCGTGCTGTGGATCGAGAGAGTTAGTTTAGTTAGTTCAAGAATCGATCGAGCCGGAGCTCGTGGATCCTGATGACGTGAGTTCGGAGTCATGGTCCCATGAGTCTGGAGCGCAGTCAGAAGTGAAGCCGTATGATGCGAGTTTAGGAGTCGCGGTCCCATGAGTCTGGAGCATAGTCAGAAGTGAAGCCGTATGATGTGAGTTTAGGAGTCATGGTCCCATGAGTCTAGAGTGCAGTCGGAAGTGAAGCCGTATGACATGAGTTTAGGAGTCGCGGTCCCATGAGTCTGGAGCGCAGTTGGAAGTGAAGCCGTATGAAGCCGAAGTGTAGTTAGTTTAGTTAAAGATCTGACGAGGTGGTGCTCACGGATCCTGGCGTCGGTGCGCGCCACGGGACCGGGCGAGTCGGAGTCATGGATCTAGCGAGTTCGAGGTCGTCGTCCTTGGCATTTGTCTTGGGCCCTCGAGCCCTGTCGGGCCTTCACGGGGGTCGATGTGAGTTTGTGTGTGTTACCCCATCCTTGGTTCCTCACAACCGGAGGGCCTGAGTTTCATCGCTTGTCCCGATCGCTTGGGCTTGAAGACTAGCTCGGTGAGTTCACTAACGAGTGTGATCGAGCGGAATTCGGGTCCGTCGTTCATGACGGGGTCGGCATAGCCCTCTTGTGACATTCCACTACTCCTTTACCTGCAACCCGGTAGATGCCTAGGTTGTTCCAGAGACCGACCCGGGTGGCCTAATGGCCTCCCCTCGATGGTGATTCTATGGGCCTAGCGAGAGGTTCAGGATCGAACGAGAAGGTTGAGATGACCTGGTCTGCCAGACCGGGTGAGGGCCGCATGGTGCTCATCTATGTTTTTCTCCCCTGGCTCTGTTGGTTGCTCATGTCAACTGAGGCAACCGCCGCTTCGTGATGCAACACGGAGCATTCTGATGCATTTCGCTGCATGTGCGATGCTTAGTTCCCAAGCCTCTGGGCGGTTCATGCCCTAACCATCTGGGGGGTACAGGCGTATGAGATGAATGCGCCCATGGAAGTATGAATGAGTTTTAAAAAATAGAGGGGGTTTGATAGTGTTTACCTTGACGACTGGAGTGATGGGGTTTGGAGAGCTTCAGTCGGAAATGTCTGACCGGGACCCGTGCTTGTTGTTTGTGATGGAGTCGGCATGGCCTACATGGGGCATCCCTTCGCTTCCTACCTGTGTCTCGGTGTGGATACTGAGCAATTCGATCGACTCAGGGGGGCGGCTGGTCTCCTGGTGGAGATTTCATTTTTTGGTCTCCTCAGGTCTGTCCTGGGGAAGCGGGGAGCCGCCCACGTGCGGTGGTGCTTTGGTTCCTATGCCCATCGTGTGGAAGTGGTTGATCATGCGGTAGTGGTAGGCCATGGCCAGGCCATGTCCCATCTGATCAGGAGCCATTCCGTCGAGCAGGGCGCATCTCATTGGCTCAGGGCACGTCTCATCTGCATTAAATGGAAAAGAGAGAGAGATTCTCGCTCCGCTATTCTGCCTTCTCCGATCAGCGCATCCTTCCTTAACCATTGTTCCCTTTTCTTTAAGTAGGAGCAGGGAGAGGGTTTTCATTCTGTTCTTTTGCCTGTTCTTCATCTGCCACCGCCTTCTCTCTTCCTTTTTTGCCGTGAGCATTCCTGAGAGCCGCGGTGGTTTCTAGGAAAGAAGGGGGAGAGAGCAAGGGAGAAGAGAGGAACTCACTGATCCTTTTGTGATCCGGAGTGAAGATGTCGGACTAGAGGTCATCCAACATGAGGAAGTCGGTGCTGGAGGCCTTCGTCAAGAAGGGGTTTCTACCGCTGCAGGAGGTGGTGCACTGGAGGGTCCCCGGAGGGGAGGATTTCCCACAACCTCATCCCGACGAGGTGGTTTCTTTCCTTACCTTCCATGAGCGCGGATTAGGATACCCGGCGTACTAGTTCCTACATGGGCTCCTCAACGAGTGGGGTCTGGAGCTGCAGCATCTCAATCCAATGAGGGTGCTACACATCGCTGGTTTTGTCACCGTCTATGAGGCCTTCCTTGGGATGGAGCCGCATGTGGACTTCTTCCGGCGGCTGTTCTCCGGGAGGACCCTAACGGCGGGGAGTTCGATCGAGACTACGTTGGTAGGAGGTTTCTCCCTGTAAAGAAAGCTGAGCATGGGAGATTCGTACCCTGCGTACTCCCCCTATGACTCCAACTGGGGGTCACACGGGGAGTGGTTTTACATCAGGAATCTGGCGGAGGCGCCGTTTTTGGCGTTCACCGGTGGGAGGCCGGAGAAGCAGAAAAGTTGGTCATGGGGTTGCGCCCGCACAGAGAGGAACAAGGTGGGGATCATTGAGGAGGAGCTACAGAAGCTCATAAGGTGCGGCCTTGATGGGGTGCGGGTGTTCCACACCCTCTTCCACCGTCGGGTTGCGCCGTTGGCGGAGAGGACACGGCCAATGTGGATGTACGGTGGCCGGTCGGACACAGACCGTGCATCGCCAGAGGACCTGCTAGATGATGAGGTCTAGAGTCGCCTTGGCCAGGTGCTGCAGCTGAGGCCCAAGGATACGGTTGTGGGGAAAGCCATACCATTCAATGCCTCGGTCGTGTCCAACCTGGTATGATCTTTTATTTTGTTCGTGTTTCTTGCTCTGCTTTTCTTGTTTCTTGATCCTGGGCCATTCGTTCCATAGGGGCTTGAAAGGTACAAGTCCCGACCGCACCTTCCCAAGGGACCAGAGGGCAGGACCTGGTAGGCCACCCAGAAGGAGGTGGTAGACGCCCGGAAGAAGAAGAGAACCAAGGAGGTTCAGCGAAAGGACAAGAAGAAGAAGGAGGTCGCTCGGCGCGTGAGGGCCGGGGAACGTAGGAGCGACGTTGAGTCGGAACTCGCATTGGATGATCCTATGGATGTGGATGACATGGTCTTCTCCGATGAGGAGGAGAGTCAGTAGGTCGTTGTGACCTCGACGGAGCGTCACGGCCCTATGACAACGTCCACTGGTGAGGAACAGGAGGCCGCGCGACGTGCGGCTGTTCCTGCATCGAGGAAGCGCACAACGAGCGTGGACTTTGTTGGTGAGCGAGCGGCGAAGCGAACGCAGTCACCGCACCCATCAACAGCATCGCTGGTTCCATCCCTGCCTATTGTGGACATGGCAGAACAAGGCAGGCGGTCCGAGGAGCGGACTGGCACCCGTTCATCGCCGGGGTCGGAGACGGTGCACGACTTGCAGCCAGGGACTGCCCTGACCACCACATACACAGTCGAACAAGCCGGTCGGTCCGAGGAGCCAACTGGTGCCCGTGTGCCACGTGACTTGTAGTCGGCGAACGTTCCACCTATTGCTCTGGTCGGGAAGTCCCGAGCTGGGGGTCATGGCGACCCGCAGGTCAGGCAGGAGCCAGTCGGAACGACTCCGCCCCCGGCTGAAGTAAGGGAGCGCGGGTCGCAGTCTGGGAGCGATCCTCGCTATACAGGCCTATTGACGTCGGGATCTGCCTTCAGGGTTGTGCTGCTCACCTCCCGGTATGTCTTTCTCCATTTCCTTTTGGTCTTTTGCTGGCTGAGTTTTTGTTGGAGTGTGACTTTTCCATACCTTCTGCCAGTGGCCTAGGAATGCTGGGGCTGAGCATCGCCCCAACTCCAGTGCAGGAGACTTGGAAGCCCATCCTACGGCGTGTTGCAGTGAGCGAGAGGGGCAGTAGGGTGGCGGTGACAAAGCCTTCCATCCTGGGGGCGGTGCCCCCCGGGTCGGCTGTTGATATGGCGACAGCGGTAGCGTCGGTGTTGGCGGCGATCCCGGCGCCAATGGCGGGGGTCGCGTCGGAGGTAACTCTCGCGGTCCCTCCTCCATTGGTCGCGGTGGAAGAGACGAGGGAGGGCGAGCTCCCTATCTCACCAGGTGGAGGGTCGCATGGCTCATTCTTGCTGTCGGAGCCGAAGGCATCGGTGGGATGTGTGGCTAGGACAGAGTCAGGACGCCCGGTGGTGGTTGGCGCAACCGATGTGGTGGAGATCTCGTCTGACGACGAGGCAGAAGTCATGGCAAACCCACCGACGTCGTCGTGGGAGCTGGTGCTGGTTCAGCCAGAGGCTGGGTCCTCCGGCGGGACACCGGAGGGTGACCTAGAGTGGCTCTGCCCTGAGGACCCAACGAAAGCGCGGTTCGTCCTCCGAGATTCTTAGGAGTGTGTAACACCCCGGGTGTTTAAATACTAAAAACGGGACATGTCATCATATGCATTGTAAGGCATTTGGTCATATTGAAAACTTTGTTATGCATTCACTAAAACAAGTTTACAATTATGTTATAAGTGTTGCTTGGTATTGTTTGAATTAAGTTCAAAATCTTTGTATTGATTTGAAATTCCGAAAACCCTAATTTCAGCATTTAAATTTCTACCCTAAAAACTCATTTCAAAATCTAAGCATATTTTGGGGTTAAGCCTAAAAGCAAAAGTGTAGAGCTTGTCAAGTTATACAAAGTTTGTTTTTGGAGTTTTCAAAGTTGTTTAGAAAAATTTGAAGTAATTTGAAAAGGCAAAATATACTTAGTGTACCCTTCTGAATTCAAATTTGCATTTCAAAATGTAGACCGAATTTGGGTATGGTTATAAAAGCAAAGTTGTAGAACTTTGAATTTTGAGCAACTTTTATTTTTGAAGATTTTTGAGTTGTTATACAAATTTTGGAGTAATTTGGCTTTGAAAATGAATGGCAATTCTATAAATACTTTGAACAGTGCTCACCGCTCTTGCTACAACGCCGGCGTCCTTCGGCTTGCTTCCAGGCGCGACTGTGGCCGCCCTCGGCTTTGTGCTGGCGCGGGAAAGACTCCTCCGTGGCTTCCTCTAGCTTCCTTGGCCGCCCTATAAGACCGGGACGCCGTCGTCATTGTTTTTCTTCCTCCTCTGTTTTCTCCCGCCGCCATCGCCATAACTCCGTTGAGCTTCACCGTCGCGGTAGCACCTTCCCGTCTTCAGGAAAGCTTGCCATAGCCTCGCCTACTCCTTGCGCGCCTAGACAACCAATTGTGGTCGCCTGATTTTGTCGGGAACCGCCGCTAGCAACCTTTCTTCCTCGCGGCCGGCAGCATCTCTGTCGAGCGCGTTTCGCCGTGGCCAGAGCTCCACGGTCTGTCTCTGCTCGTGCTTGGCATGCTGCTAGCTCCGCCTTGATCTTGTGATGCTCTATGACCGTTTGTTTGCTCATTTTGTCCACCGTAGCCACCGGAGCACCACCGTCATCGTTGCTTGCTCCGTCATGACCGCTGTGACCATCGAACCGCGCCTCCAGTGCTCCTCTGGCCTTATGCTCTGCTCTGTCGCGTTTGTGGTGAGCTGTTGGTGCTTCCTAGGCCAATTGTTTAAGCTCTACAGGTCTCACGTCGTTGGCGTAGCGTAGCTATCGCCGTCGTGGCCGCCATGGCCGGCGTAGTGCTCGGTCCAGTCTGTAGTTAGTCCAGTTTGTGCCCCAAATCGATGTGCCTAGTCTCGGGGAGGGTGTTGGTACTTTCGCCGTCACCGTTGGACTCGCCGTCGGTGAGTTTTCATCGGTCAATGCCGTCGCCGTCGGTGAGTTTTTGTCGGTCAATGCCGTCGCCGTCGTGGTCAAAGCGGGAGGTAGACGATGACGGGTGGGGTCGGGTTGTCAGCGACTGTGTAGTTCAAAATGAATTTTATGTTTTTCAGATTTGAATGAATAGTGATGTAATTTGTTATTTTTGTGTAGATTGATTTAGAGTTCCAAAAATTATGAAAATTTTTGTGTGATCTCTTTGTGATGTATACTATTTAGGAAAAATATGAAATGTTATTTTTCAGCACCTTTTGAATGTGGTAAAAATTGATCAATTTATTAATAAATGAGTTTCCATGATTTTTCTAGGCTTATTTATTTATCCAAAAATTATGAAAATTGTTTTGCCACTTAGTTATCATGTGATGAACATTTACAAAAATTTTGAGGTCAATTGGAACAAGTTGACTTATTTGTTAATTCTTAATTAATTAATTAATTCATAAAAGCAAATAGTAACCTTTAATGATTTAGGTTTTGTTTGAATTTTTTATTGAGTGATGTCCTTGGGTCATTAGTTGATAATGATCCTTGGCAATTGATGTATGTGTTATGAAAAAGATTTAGTTCATTTGACTTGCAAATGTACCGCGAAGGAAAGTTGTATTCTAATTGTTAATTTTACATCCATCATGTTTCGTATTCCGCATCATGTTAAACATAGCATTATTCCTATGTGTAGTGAATGAAGGTGAACACGTGGTACTTAATCAAGTGGTTGAGGAGGTTAATCCATCGGTTGAGGTCGGCATTGATATTTGTGGTGCGACTCCAGAACCGGACTTTTCCGTCAACGAAGGTAAGCCCCGGATGCATACAACCCTACCTTGTGTTTTACAAATTGATTTTGCTTTTGCTTTTCTGTACTGCATTAAATGATTAGGAGTTAAGTAAAAACCTAATTGATGCATTACCAATCTTGTTTTCCATATCTACCTTGTTACCAGTTTTAATTCGTATATGCCTAGTTTTGCTTAGCTATGCTTAGAACGATGAAGGTCGGGTGATTACCTGTCACCTGCAAGTTTTAAATGGAACTATGGTTACTTATGTTATCATGTGATATGAGCATGGGGAGTAAGAAATCTAGATCGGGTGGATTCGGTGTGTGTGAGCCACAAGACATGGAGGTCTTGTGAGCGGGTTCTCTCCGCCTGTGTCGATTAAGGCCCGTACCGTTGTTGAACCGCATGAGGTGAGACTTTGTAGTACTAACTACATACTCCAGTAAGCCTTAACTTGGCTATTCTATTACGAGAATGGCTACTCGCGCACTGGGAGTGGAGAGATGGCGGGAATAGCGTGTACCCACGTGGCAATGGGCTAGATTGGTGGAGTACTGTATTCTCGGATGGCGCGGACCCATTCTTGTTTAGAGGATCCGAGGGTAGGTTGGTATATGTAGGTCGGGGACCTGCATATGTCGTGTGGTCTAGAATTCCTAGCTGGGTTATTATCGGTTCGAATCGTTGTTGCTCCTCGGTTATGGAGACTCACTTCTCTGTTCATCATCGTAGTATTAATAACTGGAACTTGAGGTTGGCTTGAGAAAGTGTTGGATATGAATTTTCATGATCTCAATGCGGGTCATGTCAGCTTTGTATATGATCTTTATGAAGTTTTAAATGTTGATATAAAGAATTTTGTTAAAGAGCTTTTACGTAAAAGAACTTTGGTTATTACTAAAGCCATACCTTGAATCCCTGAGCCTGCATTCCTGCATTTTAACAATTTTTATTTTGGTTAAGTCTTGTTGAGTACTTTTGTACTCAGGGTTCGTTGACCCTTGTTGTAGGTGAGGCTCATGAGCAGATCTGTTTTTGATCATGCTGTAGGACTATTGTTCGATCTGACGATGAGAAGTAAATGTGTGGCCCTTGGGCAGGGTAGTTTTATTGTGTGTTTTGTATTATATTATAATGCCACTCCACTATTTCGTTTTGTAATAATCAACGAACTTAGTTGTACGGTTTGAACAAATGGTTTGTAAACTATGTTATTGTAAGACTTCCGCTGTTTTTACTTTGGTGTAGATATTTGAATAAATATTGTAATACTGCAATGACTCTGTAATGTGATCCTGCTCGGAAATCGTGGATGATTCGGGGTTCTCCAAGGACACCCGATAGTCTTCTTAAGTTACCGGGAACATATGCATAGATGTCAAAGGTCGTTGGACAGTGACAGGTGCATGTGGGCCCTATAATTTAGGAGGTTCTGCCACATAATGGTATCAGAGCGATCGTTACAAGGTTTTTATAGTATTGTTTTACAAAACTTCAAAATGCTTTGGGATGACTAAATTTAACTTGTTAATTTGGTCCAAATTGCTTCTGACTTGTCTAATTTCTTTCTCACCATTCCTTATTTGATTAAAAAGGTTTTGTGTGGTGGAGTAGTAATCTTACTATGCCCTATATAAAAACAAATGTTGTTTATGTTCATTATATGCTTTGATGTTTTTGTTCGTAAGAACGATTCATGCATCATGATTAACTCACTTGTTACTTCCTTCATCTCTGAGTCTGGGTGGGTAGTGAGTCTGGGTTGAGTTGTGTAATCCACCTTTGCTGCTCTTGAGACTATTGTCAGATTGTCTTACTTGGATTAATCTTGCTTCCTACAGTATGGCTCATACCAAGATAACACCCTGTAAGTCCACTGGACCCAAAGGATTTCCTCATCACCAACTTGTCCCTAGGAATGATGGTGCTAGCAGTAGCAGCTCTAGGCCTGATCCTCAGGCAGAGATACAGAGGATTTTTGCAGAGTTAGCATAGGCTACTAGAGATAGGGCTTTGGATGCTATCCAGGTAGGAGAACTATAGGATCAATTGAGGCGTCTCACCACCGCACACAGGAACTACGAACGTATGTTAGTTTGTACGGTGGAAGGAATGAATGAAGCCTGGCATAGGGAAAATGTAGCTAGAGCTAGAACTCATGAGCTAGAATTCTATGTAGAAGATTTAGAAGAACATAATACTTATCTGCATGAGGAAGTTCATAGGCTAAGCAATCTCCTAGATCCAAATCATGAACCCCAAGCTGATGCAATGGACCCTGGTGTCATCCTTGCCGATTATAGCGAATCGGAAGAAGAAGAAGAAGAAGATCCTGAAGAATTAGTAGTGATCAATGAAAGTGATAATGAAGGCGGTAATATTTCCAGAATGGATACCGAGCCTGAAGATATTCCCAAAACGGCATTTACCACAAGATATGGATTATATGAATATTTGGTAATATCTTTTGGTTTGACAAATGCTCCAGCTCATTTCATGTATCTGATGAATTCAGTATTCATGTCTGAGCTAGACAAGTTTGTAGTGGTGTTTATTGATGACATCTTAGTGTATTCCAAGAACAAGACAGAACATGCGGAACATCTCAGAATTGTTCTGACCCGCTTGAAAGAACATCAACTTTATGCCAAGTTCAGCAAGTGTGATTTTTGGCTTAAGGAAGTACAATTTCTTGGACATATCTTGTCAGCTGAAGGCATTGCAGTTGATCCAAACAAAGTGAAGGATGTGCTTGATTGGAAACCGCCAACCATAGTTCATCAAGTTCGGAGTTTTCTGGGATTGGCGGGGTATTACCGTCGGTTTATTCCAGATTTCTCTAAAGTATCAAAGTCCATAACTGAGTTGTTGAAGAACCAAGTCAAGTTTGTCTGGTCATCTGATTGTGAAGAGGCTTTCCAGACTTTGAAGAGACTATTGACCACTGCACCAATATTAGCCCAACCTGATATCGAGAAGCCGTTTGATGTTTATTGTGATGCTTCAGGTATTGGTATTGGATGTGTGTTGATGCAAGAAGGCCTAGTCATTACCTATGCATCCAGGCAACTAAAGCAACATGAAGAACACTATCCGACTCATGATCTAGAGTTAGCAGCTGTGGTCCATGCTTTGAAGATTTGGCGGCATTACCTGCTTGGTAATACGTGCCATATTTATATAGACCACAAGAGCTTAAAGTATATCTTTACTCAATCAGAGTTGAATATGCGACAAAGAAGATGGTTAGAACTGATTAAAGATTATGACTTGGAAGTACATTATCACCCAAGTAAAGCAAATGAGGTTGCTGATGCCCTCAGTCGCAAAAGTTATTGCAATTGCCTGATAGTAAGAACAATGGGTTTGACTTTATGCCAAGAGATGGAAAAGTTGAGTATAGGGGTCATTCAACAAGGAAGTTTAACCAATATAATTGTTGAAGCCAATATTCGAGACCAGATTATTGCTGCTCAGAAGGAAAACAAGGGTATAGCCCATATCAAGGAAAGAGTCAGGAATGGAAAAGCGGAATGCTTCAGCATAGATAATGAAGGTGTGCTATGGTTCAAGGATCGTCTGGTGGTACCAAAAGTTCCCAAGTTGCGGCAGTCAATTCTTGAAGAGGCACATGCTACTAGGTTATCTATCCATCCGGGAAGCAACAAGATGTACTATGACTTGAAACAAAGATTTTGGTGGACTAAAATGAAGATAGAAATTGCCAGGTATATAGCAAAGTGTGATACTTGTCAAAAGGTGAAAGCTATACATTTGAGGTCCGCTGGAGAGCTACAACCATTACCTATTCCAGCTTGGAAGTGGGAGGACATTAGTATGGACTTTATTGTTGGTCTACCCAAGACATCAAAGGGATTTGACTCAATATGGGTTATTGTAGATCGACTAACCAAGTCAACACTTTTTCTTCTAGTCCAAAATACATATTCCACTATCCAATATGCCAGGATATATTTAGCAAGAATCATGAGTCTCCATGGAGTACCAAAGACCATTATGTCAGATAGGGGTAAACAGTTTGTCTCTAGTTTTTGGAAACAATTGCATTCTTCGTTAGGAACCAAGCTCCTATATAGTACAGCTTATTATCCACAGACTGATGGACAGACTAAAAGAGTCAATCAAGTACTTGAAGATATGTAAGGTGTTGTGTCCTTAACTATTCCAATAAGTGGGATGAATGCTTACCTTCGGCCGAGTTCTCATACAACAATAGTTATCAGGAAAGCATTAGAATGGCTCCATTTGAAGCACTCTATGGTCGTAGATGCAGAACATCGCTGAGTTAGTCTGAGCCTAGAGAAAGAAGGTTCTTTGGAGTTGACCTTGTGAAAGAAACAGAAGACAAGGTTAGGCAAATACAAAGTAATTTGAAGATAGCACAGTCCTGACAAAAGAGTTATGCGGATAAACGACGTAGACCATTAACATTTAACAAGGGGGATTTTGTATATCTGAAAGTATCACCAATTAAGGGAGTTACCCGTTTTGGTGTTAAAGGCAAGTTGGCACCTCGGTATATTGGACCATTTCAAATTTTAGAGAGGTATGGAAAAGTGGCATATCGCTTGAAATTACCCGAACATCTATCAACGGTACATGATGTGTTCCATGTGTCTCAGTTGAAGAAGTGTCTCCGAGTGCCTGAGTAGAATGTTGAGGTTGAAGGAGTGGAACTTGAACCAGATTTGACTTATTCCAAATATTCTATCCGAGTTTTGGATCAGAAAGAACGTGTTACTTGAAGGAGGACAATCAAGTTCTACAAGATACAATGGAATCAACATTCAGAAGAAGAAGCTACTTGGGAATCAGAAGATTACTTGTTAGAAAAATTTCCAGAGTTTCTTGCGTCGATATAGCATAATGTTAGTTTGCTCTGTTATTGTGAACCATGATTATAAAGGAACCTCAACTGTTTTGTGGATAAGAATTGGATGTTTTTGGATTGACACATTTCCTTTTCCATTACTTACCCTATGACTTTGAATCTCGGGACAAGATTTCTTTTAGGGGGAAGGATTGTAACACCTCGGGTGTTTAAATACTAAAAATGGGACATGTCATCATATGCATTGTAAGGCATTTGGTCATATTGAAAACTTTGTTATGCATTCACTAAAACAAGTTTACAATTATGTTATAAGTGTTGCTTGGTATTGTTTGAATTAAGTTCAAAATCTTTGTATTGATTTGAAATTCCGAAAACCCTAATTTCAGCATTTAAATTTCTACCCTAAAAACTCATTTCAAAATCTAAGCATATTTTGGGGTTGAGCCTAAAAGCAAAAGTGTAGAGCTTGTCAAGTTATACAAAGTTTGTCTTTGGAGTTTTCAAAGTTGTTTAGAAAATTTTGAAGTAATTTGAAAAGGCGAAATATACTTAAAGTGTCCCCTTTTGAATTCAAATTTGCATTTCAAAATGTAGACCGAATTTGGGTATGGTTATAAAAGAAAAGTTGTAGAACTTTGAATTTTGAGCAACTTTTATTTTTGAAGATTTTTGAGTTGTTATACAAATTTGGGAGTAATTTGGCTTTGAAAATGAATGGCAATTCTGTAAATACTTTGAACAGTGCTCACCGCTCTTGCTACATCGCCGGCGACCTTCGGCTTGCTTCCAGGCGTGACTGTGGCCGCCCTCGGCTTCATGCTGGCGCGGGAAAGAGTCCTCCGTGGCTTCCTCTGGCTTCCTTGGCCACCCTATAAGATCGGGACACCGTCGTCGTCATTTTTCTTCCTCCTTTGTTTTCTCCCGCCGCCATCGCCATAACTCCGTTGAGCTTCATCGTCGTGGTAGCGCCTTCCCATCTTCGGCAAAGCTTGCCACAGCCTCGCCTACTTCTTGCGCACCTAGACAACCAATTGTGGTCGCCTGATTTCGCCGGGAACTGCCGCTAGCAACCTTTCTTCCTCGCGGCTGGCAGCATCTCCGTCGAGCGCGTTTCGCCGTGGCCAGAGCTCCACGGTCTGTCTCTGCTCATGCTTGGCATGCCACTAGCTCCACCTTGATCTCGTGATGCTCTATGACCATTTGTTTGCTCATTTTGTCCACCGCAGCCACCCGAGCGCCACCGTCGCCATTGCTTGCTCCACCGTGACCGCTGTGACCGTCGAACCGCGCCTCTAGTGCTCCTCTAGCCTTGTGCTCTGCTCTGTTGCGTTTGTGGTGAGCTGCTGGTGCTTCCTGGGCCAATTGTTTAAGCTTTATAGGTCTCACATCACTGGCATAGCGTAGCCATCGCCGTCGTGGCCGCCATGGCCGGCGTAGTGCTCGGTCCAGTCTGTAGTTAGTCCAGTTTGTGCCCCAAATCGATGTGCCTAGTCTCGGGGAGGGTGTTGGTACTTTCGCCGTCACCGTTGGACTCGCCGTCGGCGAGTTTTCATCAGTCAGCGCCGTCGCTGTCGTGGTCAAAGCGGGAGGTAGACGATGACGGGTGGGGTCGGGTTGTCAGCGACTGTGTAGTTCAAAATGAATTTTCTGTTTTTCAGATTTGAATGAATAGTTATGTAATTTGTTATTTTTGTGTAGATTGATTTAGAGTTCCAAAAATTATGAAAATTTTTGTGTGACCTCTCTGTGATGTATACTATTTAGGAAAAATATGAAATGTTATTTTTCAGCACTTTTTGAATGTCGGGCGATTACCTATCACCTGCAAGTTTTAAATGGAACTATGGTTACTTATGTTATCATGTGATATGAGCATGGGGAGTAAGAAATCTAGACCGGGCGGATTTGGTGTGTGTGAGCCACAAGACATGGAGGTCTTGTGAGCAGGTTCTCTCCGCCTGTGTCGATTAAGGCCCGTACCATTGTTGAACCGCATGAGGTGAGACTTTATAGTACTAACCACATACTCTGATAAGCCTTAACTTGGCTATTCTATTACGAGAATGGCTACTCACGCACTAGGAGTGGAGAGATGGTGGGAATAGCATGTACCCACGTGGCAATGGGCTGGATTGGTGGAGTACTATATTCTTGGGTGGCGCGGACCCGTTCTTGTTTAGAGGATCCGAGGGTAGGTTGGTATATGTAGGTCAGGGACCTGCATATGTCGTGTGGTCTGGAATTCCCAGCTGGGTTATTATCGGTTCGAATCGTCGTTGCTCCTCGGTTATAGAGACTCACTTCTCTATTCATCATCGTAGTATTAATAACTAGAACTTGAGGTTGGCTTGAGAAAGTGTTGGATATGAATTTTCATGATCTCAATGCGGGTCATGTCAGCTTTGTATATGATCTTTATGAAGTTTTAAATGTTGATATAAAGAATTTTGTTAAAGAGCTTTTACGTAAAAGAACTTTGGTTATTACTAAAGCCATACCTTGAATCCCTGAGCCTGCATTCCTGCATTTTAACAATTTTTATTTTGGTTAAGTCTTGTTGAGTACTTTTGTACTCAGGGTTCGTTGACCCTTGTTGTAGGTGAGGCTCATGAGCAGATCTGTTTTTGATCATGCTGTAGGACTATTGTTCGATCTGACGATGAGAAGTAAATGTGTGGCCCTTGGGCAGGGTAGTTTTATTGTGTGTTTTGTATTATATTATAATGCCACTCCACTATTTCGTTTTGTAATAATCAACGAACTTAGTTGTACGGTTTGAACAAATGGTTTGTAAACTATGTTATTGTAAGACTTCCGCTGTTTTTACTTTGGTGTAGATATTTGAATAAATATTGTAATACTGCAATGACTCTGTAATGTGATCCTGCTCGGAAATCGTGGATGATTCGGGGTTCTCCAAGGACACCCGATAGTCTTCTTAAGTTACCGGGAACATATGCATAGATGTCAAAGGTCGTTGGACAGTGACAGGTGCATGTGGGCCCTATAATTTAGGAGGTTCTGCCACATAATGGTATCAGAGCGATCGTTACAAGGTTTTTATAGTATTGTTTTACAAAACTTCAAAATGCTTTGGGATGACTAAATTTAACTTGTTAATTTGGTCCAAATTGCTTCTGACTTGTCTAATTTCTTTCTCACCATTCCTTATTTGATTAAAAAGGTTTTGTGTGGTGGAGTAGTAATCTTACTATGCCCTATATAAAAACAAATGTTGTTTATGTTCATTATATGCTTTGATGTTTTTGTTCGTAAGAACGATTCATGCATCATGATTAACTCACTTGTTACTTCCTTCATCTCTGAGTCTGGGTGGGTAGTGAGTCTGGGTTGAGTTGTGTAATCCACCTTTGCTGCTCTTGAGACTATTGTCAGATTGTCTTACTTGGATTAATCTTGCTTCCTACAGTATGGCTCATACCAAGATAACACCCTGTAAGTCCACTGGACCCAAAGGATTTCCTCATCACCAACTTGTCCCTAGGAATGATGGTGCTAGCAGTAGCAGCTCTAGGCCTGATCCTCAGGCAGAGATACAGAGGATTTTTGCAGAGTTAGCATAGGCTACTAGAGATAGGGCTTTGGATGCTATCCAGGTAGGAGAACTATAGGATCAATTGAGGCGTCTCACCACCGCACACAGGAACTACGAACGTATGTTAGTTTGTACGGTGGAAGGAATGAATGAAGCCTGGCATAGGGAAAATGTAGCTAGAGCTAGAACTCATGAGCTAGAATTCTATGTAGAAGATTTAGAAGAACATAATACTTATCTGCATGAGGAAGTTCATAGGCTAAGCAATCTCCTAGATCCAAATCATGAACCCCAAGCTGATGCAATGGACCCTGGTGTCATCCTTGCCGATTATAGCGAATCGGAAGAAGAAGAAGAAGAAGATCCTGAAGAATTAGTAGTGATCAATGAAAGTGATAATGAAGGCGGTAATATTTCCAGAATGGATACCGAGCCTGAAGATATTCCCAAAACGGCATTTACCACAAGATATGGATTATATGAATATTTGGTAATATCTTTTGGTTTAACAAATGCTCCAGCTCATTTCATGTATCTAATGAATTCAGTATTCATGTCTGAGCTAGACAAGTTTGTAGTGGTGTTTATTGATGACATCTTAGTGTATTCCAAGAACAAGACAGAACATGCGGAACATCTCAGAATTGTTCTGACCCGCTTGAGAGAACATCAACTTTATGCCAAGTTCAGCAAGTGTGATTTTTGGCTTAAGGAAGTACAATTTCTTGGACATATCTTGTCAGCTGAAGGCATTGCAGTTGATCCAAACAAAGTGAAGGATGTGCTTGATTGGAAACCGCCAACCATAGTTCATCAAGTTCGGAGTTTTCTGGGATTGGCGGGGTATTACCGTCGGTTTATTCCAGATTTCTCTAAAGTATCAAAGTCCATAACTGAGTTGTTGAAGAACCAAGTCAAGTTTGTCTGGTCATCTGATTGTGAAGAGGCTTTCCAGACTTTGAAGAGACTATTGACCACTGCACCAATATTAGCCCAACCTGATATCGAGAAGCCGTTTGATGTTTATTGTGATGCTTCAGGTATTGGTATTGGATGTGTGTTGATGCAAGAAGGCCTAGTCATTACCTATGCATCCAGGCAACTAAAGCAACATGAAGAACACTATCCGACTCATGATCTAGAGTTAGCAGCTGTGGTCCATGCTTTGAAGATTTGGCGGCATTACCTGCTTGGTAATACGTGCCATATTTATATAGACCACAAGAGCTTAAAGTATATCTTTACTCAATCAGAGTTGAATATGCGACAAAGAAGATGGTTAGAACTGATTAAAGATTATGACTTGGAAGTACATTATCACCCAAGTAAAGCAAATGAGGTTGCTGATGCCCTCAGTCGCAAAAGTTATTGCAATTGCCTGATAGTAAGAACAATGGGTTTGACTTTATGCCAAGAGATGGAAAAGTTGAGTATAGGGGTCATTCAACAAGGAAGTTTAACCAATATAATTGTTGAAGCCAATATTCGAGACCAGATTATTGCTGCTCAGAAGGAAAACAAGGGTATAGCCCATATCAAGGAAAGAGTCAGGAATGGAAAAGCGGAATGCTTCAGCATAGATAATGAAGGTGTGCTATGGTTCAAGGATCGTCTGGTGGTACCAAAAGTTCCCAAGTTGCGGCAGTCAATTCTTGAAGAGGCACATGCTACTAGGTTATCTATCCATCCGGGAAGCAACAAGATGTACTATGACTTGAAACAAAGATTTTGGTGGACTAAAATGAAGATAGAAATTGCCAGGTATATAGCAAAGTGTGATACTTGTCAAAAGGTGAAAGCTATACATTTGAGGTCCGCTGGAGAGCTACAACCATTACCTATTCCAGCTTGGAAGTGGGAGGACATTAGTATGGACTTTATTGTTGGTCTACCCAAGACATCAAAGGGATTTGACTCAATATGGGTTATTGTAGATCGACTAACCAAGTCAACACTTTTTCTTCTAGTCCAAAATACATATTCCACTATCCAATATGCCAGGATATATTTAGCAAGAATCATGAGTCTCCATGGAGTACCAAAGACCATTATGTCAGATAGGGGTAAACAGTTTGTCTCTAGTTTTTGGAAACAATTGCATTCTTCGTTAGGAACCAAGCTCCTATATAGTACAGCTTATTATCCACAGACTGATGGACAGACTAAAAGAGTCAATCAAGTACTTGAAGATATGTAAGGTGTTGTGTCCTTAACTATTCCAATAAGTGGGATGAATGCTTACCTTCGGCCGAGTTCTCATACAACAATAGTTATCAGGAAAGCATTAGAATGGCTCCATTTGAAGCACTCTATGGTCGTAGATGCAGAACATCGCTGAGTTAGTCTGAGCCTAGAGAAAGAAGGTTCTTTGGAGTTGACCTTGTGAAAGAAACAGAAGACAAGGTTAGGCAAATACAAAGTAATTTGAAGATAGCACAGTCCTGACAAAAGAGTTATGCGGATAAATGACGTAGACCATTAACATTTAACAAGGGGGATTTTGTATATCTGAAAGTATCACCAATTAAGGGAGTTACCCGTTTTGGTGTTAAAGGCAAGTTGGCACCTCGGTATATTGGACCATTTCAAATTTTAGAGAGGTATGGAAAAGTGGCATATCGCTTGAAATTACCCGAACATCTATCAACGGTACATGATGTGTTCCATGTGTCTCAGTTGAAGAAGTGTCTCCGAGTGCCTGAGTAGAATGTTGAGGTTGAAGGAGTGGAACTTGAACCAGATTTGACTTATTCCAAATATTCTATCCGAGTTTTGGATCAGAAAGAACGTGTTACTTGAAGGAGGACAATCAAGTTCTACAAGATACAATGGAATCAACATTCAGAAGAAGAAGCTACTTGGGAATCAGAAGATTACTTGTTAGAAAAATTTCCAGAGTTTCTTGCGTCGATATAGCATAATGTTAGTTTGCTCTGTTATTGTGAACCATGATTATAAAGGAACCTCAACTGTTTTGTGGATAAGAATTGGATGTTTTTGGATTGACACATTTCCTTTTCCATTACTTACCCTATGACTTTGAATCTCGGGACAAGATTTCTTTTAGGGGGAAGGATTGTAACACCTCGGGTGTTTAAATACTAAAAATGGGACATGTCATCATATGCATTGTAAGGCATTTGGTCATATTGAAAACTTTGTTATGCATTCACTAAAACAAGTTTACAATTATGTTATAAGTGTTGCTTGGTATTGTTTGAATTAAGTTCAAAATCTTTGTATTGATTTGAAATTCCGAAAACCCTAATTTCAGCATTTAAATTTCTACCCTAAAAACTCATTTCAAAATCTAAGCATATTTTGGGGTTGAGCCTAAAAGCAAAAGTGTAGAGCTTGTCAAGTTATACAAAGTTTGTTTTTGGAGTTTTCAAAGTTGTTTAGAAAATTTTGAAGTAATTTGAAAAGGCGAAATATACTTAAAGTGTCCCCTTTTGAATTCAAATTTGCATTTCAAAATGTAGACCGAATTTGGGTATGGTTATAAAAGAAAAGTTGTAGAACTTTGAATTTTGAGCAACTTTTATTTTTGAAGATTTTTGAGTTGTTATACAAATTTGGGAGTAATTTGGCTTTGAAAATGAATGGCAATTCTGTAAATACTTTGAACAGTGCTCACCGCTCTTGCTACATCGCCGGCGACCTTCGGCTTGCTTCCAGGCGTGACTGTGGCCGCCCTCGGCTTCATGCTGGCGCGGGAAAGAGTCCTCCGTGGCTTCCTCTGGCTTCCTTGGCCACCCTATAAGATCGGGACACCGTTGTCGTCATTTTTCTTCCTCCTTTGTTTTCTCCCGCCGCCATCGCCATAACTCCGTTGAGCTTCATCGTCGTGGTAGCGCCTTCCCATCTTCGGCAAAGCTTGCCACAGCCTCGCCTACTTCTTGCGCACCTAGACAACCAATTGTGGTCGCCTGATTTCGCCGGGAACTGCCGCTAGCAACCTTTCTTCCTCGCGGCTGGCAGCATCTCCGTCGAGCGCGTTTCGCCGTGGCCAGAGCTCCACGGTCTGTCTCTGCTCATGCTTGGCATGCCACTAGCTCCACCTTGATCTCGTGATGCTCTATGACCATTTGTTTGCTCATTTTGTCCACCGCAGCCACCCGAGCGCCACCGTCGCCATTGCTTGCTCCACCGTGACCGCTGTGACCGTCGAACCGCGCCTCTAGTGCTCCTCTAGCCTTGTGCTCTGCTCTGTTGCGTTTGTGGTGAGCTGCTGGTGCTTCCTGGGCCAATTGTTTAAGCTTTATAGGTCTCACATCACTGGCATAGCGTAGCCATCGCCGTCGTGGCCGCCATGGCCGGCGTAGTGCTCGGTCCAGTCTGTAGTTAGTCCAGTTTGTGCCCCAAATCGATGTGCCTAGTCTCGGGGAGGGTGTTGGTACTTTCGCCGTCACCGTTGGACTCGCCGTCGGCGAGTTTTCATCAGTCAGCGCCGTCGCTGTCGTGGTCAAAGCGGGAGGTAGACGATGACGGGTGGGGTCGGGTTGTCAGCGACTGTGTAGTTCAAAATGAATTTTCTGTTTTTCAGATTTGAATGAATAGTTATGTAATTTGTTATTTTTGTGTAGATTGATTTAGAGTTCCAAAAATTATGAAAATTTTTGTGTGACCTCTCTGTGATGTATACTATTTAGGAAAAATATGAAATGTTATTTTTCAGCACTTTTTGAATGTCGGGCGATTACCTATCACCTGCAAGTTTTAAATGGAACTATGGTTACTTATGTTATCATGTGATATGAGCATGGGGAGTAAGAAATCTAGACCGGGCGGATTTGGTGTGTGTGAGCCACAAGACATGGAGGTCTTGTGAGCAGGTTCTCTCCGCCTGTGTCGATTAAGGCCCGTACCATTGTTGAACCGCATGAGGTGAGACTTTGTAGTACTAACCACATACTCTGATAAGCCTTAACTTGGCTATTCTATTACGAGAATGGCTACTCACGCACTAGGAGTGGAGAGATGGTGGGAATAGCATGTACCCACGTGGCAATGGGCTGGATTGGTGGAGTACTATATTCTTGGGTGGCGCGGACCCGTTCTTGTTTAGAGGATCCGAGGGTAGGTTGGTATATGTAGGTCAGGGACCTGCATATGTCGTGTGGTCTGGAATTCCCAGCTGGGTTATTATCGGTTCGAATCGTCGTTGCTCCTCGGTTATAGAGACTCACTTCTCTATTCATCATCGTAGTATTAATAACTAGAACTTGAGGTTGGCTTGAGAAAGTGTTGGATATGAATTTTCATGATCTCAATGCGGGTCATGTCAGCTTTGTATATGATCTTTATGAAGTTTTAAATGTTGATATAAAGAATTTTGTTAAAGAGCTTTTACGCAAAAGAACTTTGGTTATTGCTAAAGCCATACCTTGAATCCCTGAGCCTGCATTCCTGTGTTTTAACAATTTTTATTTTGGTTAAGTCTTGTTGAGTACTTTTGTACTCAGGGTTCGTTGACCCTTGTTGTAGGTGAGGCTCATGAGCAGATCTATTTTGGATTGTGATGCATGACTATTGTTCGATCTGATGATGAGAAGTAAATTTGTGGCCCTTGGGCAGGGCAGTTTTATTGTGTGTTTTGTATTATATTATAATGCCACTCCACTATTTTGTTTTGTAATAATCAACGAACTTAGTTGTACGGTTTGAACAAATGGTTTGTAAATTATGTTATTGTAAGACTTCCGTTGTTTTTACTCTGGTGTAGATATTTGAATAAATATTGTAATACTGCAATGACTCTGTAATGTGATCATGCTCAGAAATCATGGATGATTCGGGGTTCTCCGAGGACACCCGACAGTCTTCTTAAGTTACTAGGAACATATGCATAGATGTCAAAGGTCATTAGACAGTGATAGGTGCATGTGGGCCCTATAATTTAGGAGGTTCTGCCAGAGAGTGTCAGCTTTGGGGTATCTTTGGGGGGCAAGGGCATGCCGCGGTGTCTGAACTCACCGAACTATCCGTGCGCCTGGAAGCAAGCTCAGTTCGCTCGGTAGTTGGTTGAAGTCGACCTACAGCTCGCCACGGAGGTGAGTTTCTGGTACTTTGTCCTTGCCCTTTGAATCTTTCATCGGTTGTTTTTAGCATGCTTGTTTTTCACAGGAAATAAGGAAGATGTCGTCCCGCAGGAAATAAGGAACACGCCTGGATGGCCGAGCTTGAGCGTCGGGTGGAGTCCGCTTGCTGCGAGTCCCAGGTTTAGGCGGTCACGATGCGGGCGGAGGGGCAGCGTGCGGTGGAGCGGGCGACTACTGCCGAGCAAGGGCTCGAGGTGGCAAAGGTTCGCCAGGAGGAGACCGAGGCGGGGCTACGAGCGTCCCTGACGAACACCGAGGTGGCGCTTCAAGAGGCCTTGGTGGCCCTTGAGCCAGAGCGGGCCGCCCTGGAGTTGGCATAGAAGGCCCTGGAGGTGGAGCAGAGGGCCTGGTTGGAGGCGGATTAGGAGGTGCTCACACTCTAGGGCCAGGTGATGGGGACGGAGGACACGAGTGCCCAGCTACGTGAGCAGGTGGCTCGGTAGGCAGAGGATCTCTCCACCCTTGAGGCCTCTCGCATCGGTGCGTATCTTTTTGTTTTCTTGTGGTGTTGATTTTTCCCTCAGCCTGTTTCTTAGCTTGTCACCCTTCTTCTAGAGCTGGGTGAAAAGGTGAAGGCGCTGGAGCAAGACCTGGAGATGACCAAGGTGAGCTTTAGCCGGAATGCCGATGAGCTGGCCAAGTCCCGTGAAGAGTGACATGCTCTCGAAGGGGATCTTGACTAGATCCGCAACATTGCCCGCCTCGTTGTCTCAGAAGTCTTCAGGTCAGTGCCAAGTACCAGTGTGCCCGTGGCCCAGCTGGCGGAGGTTCTAGATGCGGTCTGGGACCTTGTTAGGAGCGGGCTGTTCTATGGAGCATCGGGGGTGCTAACCTCGGTGGTGACGCACCACCCGAACTAGGACTTTGCCGTTATCTGTAGTGGGTATGCTAAAGGTCTGAGCATGGAGGACATCCAATCAATCGGGGAGAGCTTGCTGTCGTACGCACGGTCGGTGTTAGAGCAAGTCTCCACCGAGTGGGTGATGGACGTTCGCCATGAAGGCATGGCCTGAAGCATGCATGGAGAGGACGCTTCTGAGCCTGTGGATAGCCCGAAGCCTGGTTTGTGGGGAACATCACCTCAGCCTCGATCGAGCCGAACGTCGTGCCGCCGGGGAGTGAGCAGCCTACGCCTTCGTCAGTTGTGCCACCAGCAGATGCCGCCAGGCCGTTTTAATAGCTTGCATAATGTAAGTAGTTTATTAAACATAAAGAGTTTAAGTTTGTGGGGGAGCCCCTATGTAAAACGTTCGTGTGTGTGTGTGTTTAATGACTACAATAGGTTTTTGTTTTTGTGATGGAGTTGCTCCATTCGGGGAAGCTTGTTCCCTTTCGTTCCTTAGTTTTCCCTTAGCATAATTTTGTTTTTTATTTCTTTCTTTTTCATACCTACCCATCTGTCCCGTAGGCCGCAACCTTGTGAGCCTAGGGTGTGGCCCGCGAGGCTCTGCTTCTTGTAACCATAGGAAAAGGCAAGGTGCGATCAGTCGAAATGTTTTAAAGCAAAGCTACGTAAGGCAAATCAAAGGAACGAACTGCCCTTCTGTTCAGGTAGGAAGGAGTTTTCTCCATATGAAAGTAACAGAGTACTCAAAGTAAAAACAAAATAGAGGGGTAGTAGAGCCCCCTAGTGGAGCCCCCGAGCGCCCCAAGCCGAAAAGTGTTCAGGTCGGGGTGCTCTTACAGGAGCATACGCTAAGTAAATAATGGTAAGACTAAAACTTAGGGGAAGAAAAAATGATAGCTGTTCCAAGGTGTTCGGAGAGAGCGTCGTTGTTGTTGTCCTTCAGTCGGTAGGTGTCCGGTCAGATCACACATCCTTCAGTCATCTAGATCCTTGCCCGCTGCGCCCCCTTCTTCGGTTGCTGCCTCTTCGCCTTTTTCTTTCCTTAGCATGCTAGTCTACCTCAGCAGGCGCTTGAGGAGCTGGCAGTCCTAGTAGAGATGATTGACGAGATAGTCGTGGTTGGTGCACGGGCTCTCCATGAGCTCATGAAAGTGGCCCAGAGGGTCTTGCTAGGGCTGAGTGCCTGCGTGATCCACCGCGGCGACCAACGCAGTGTTGGCCAGTCGGCGGTGATCCTTTCTGTTCTTTCTTCCCCTCTCCGTGGAGGGGCCCTCATCTTGATCCTGGCGCTTGGACTTACCTTTGTCACGACCTCCGTTAAAGCGCGGTGAGAACGATGCTTGCTTTGGGAGTCGGGAAAAGGTTGGTGGTCCTAGGCCATCAGTGCTGGGATTCTGGTCGCCGCTGCACGTGCCTCGGTTTGGTCTGAGCCGCGCATAGATAGGAGGCTGATGCAGAGCAGTTGTTAGGTCAAGACGAGGTGCCATTGCGACCTCATGTGCCTCGCTCAGCGGTTGTTGCGGTGATAGGGTGTAGTGCCCTGTCTACTGCGTCCCTGTTCCCTAGACAGGGAGCGAGGTCGCGAGTCAGCATCGTGATACGGAGCACTCTGCTTGTTGAATGGCGGCGGTCTCTAGCAGTGCCTGGAGGTTTTGGTGGATCGCTCATTCACAAGGGTCATTTGGCTCGGACAGGCCACGCAGGAGCATTGCTGCGGCAGCAATGTTCTAACTGGCCCGAGCGAACTGCGGGGGATTGGTCCCCCTAACCAGGGTGTTGCGCTGGACCTAACGAGCAACGACCCTGAGCACCGTTCGCCGGTCTACGCGCACGGGGCATAGTGTGGTGCGCCAGGCGTGCTGGTGCAGTCGGTGGCTGATGCGGCCACTGTCGTCGTAGATCCTCCCCATGCTCACGTGTGAGCTCGGGGGTCTCCACATGATGGCCTGGAGGGGCGTGAGTTCATGAGGACCCCGTTACCCCTGGCGGCTGCTCTAGAGCGTCTACCATGGCGCACTCGCGGGACGGACGGTGGCTAGGTGCCACGTCACCGATCCTAGAGCCATCACTCCCGGCGTTGTCATCCATGATGTCAAGGAAACAGGTGGGAGCGTAGCTCACCATCCCCACGAACTCAGATGTGAGAGGGAGCGGTGCCATAATCTTTTGGAGCCCCTAGGCGCATGCATCCGTAGGAGACACGAGGCCATAGGGGAACCGGTCGTACGGTGGCAGCAACAGGGACAACAGCAACCCTTTGGGTATTTAGCGGAAGATAGAACATAGTAAGTGAATAACAGCATGTATATTACTCACGGTGGGGTTTGAGCAGTGAGTTTGCTCAGAATGAAGCATAGATGCCGCGCCGTCGAAGTCGCATGTCCCGGAGTCTATGGAGGACGTCTGTCTGATGGGTACCGGGTCGTGAGTCTCCTCGTGGAGGTGGAGTACGCCGAGTCAGTCGGCGACGAAGTCCAGGGTTCTAAAGAGGAAGGCCTGGGATGGCTCAAAAACAAGTGGAACCCACATCCCAGCAGGTGAGGGTATGGGAGATTCCAGCGAGCCAAAGCGAATCGTATCACCTGAGCCCGCCACGGCGGGGGTGGCGGAAAAGTGGGCCATCCAATGACAAAAAAGTGTTGAACGTACAGCGTCTTCCCCACGGACGGTGCCAACTAGTGAATATTTGTAGTTTTGCTGTACGTTGTGATCGAAGGTGGCCTAGCACTAAATGACACAGGATTTATACTGGTTCAGGCAACATGCCCTACGTCCAGTTTGGGTCGGTCAGTGACTTTATTCCTGAGCCCAGGTGCTCGAAGTCTGTAGTGCAGTTACAAATGAGAAGGAGAAAGATGGGGGTGTTAGAGGCCCGGTCGGACTTCGGTCAGAAGGGCCGAGAGCGATGGGAACTCTACTATGAGCTAAGTGTTCAAGCATGTGCCTGAGGTCTGAACCTGGCGGTTCTATGATCATGAGCTATTGGACTAATGAATCTAAAGGAACTGAGCTTGAATCAATCGGTCCTCCTGTTGGAGGGAGCGCATCCCCTTTTATAGATGAAGGGGATGGCTTTATAGGTGAGAGGGAGAGGGTACGGAGGCTTCTAAGCCTTGTTGCCTATGCCGATGAGGATTGGATAATGGTAGGCGCCCACAACACTATTGATGTCACTGTAGAATGTCAGGTGCACATGGGAGGTTGTGTTGTCTTCTTCAGGAAGGGTTGACGTTAGTACCTGCAAAACACTACTAGATGCCTAGAGGCATGTGAGGAGCCTCACCATGTTTTACCAGGCATGGTGAATCCTAGCGCCTACAACACTATTGATGCCCAGAGGCATGGGCGGGGCTTTTTGCCACATGGGAGTCCAACGGCGCCTGCAGTACTGTTGGGATAAATGTTGGCGCCTACAATACTGTTTGTGTCAGGGTGGTTGTGGAGCACTATTTCCATAGGTGTACAAGGTATGGTCCCTGTACCATGGTTTGACTCACGTGCTGCCTTCTCCGTTCGTCCCTGGTCCCTTCCTTGCGGGTGTCCCTAGTCGGATGGCTCCAGTCGACTTCGGTTGCGCTAGTCGGAGAAGAGCGGCGAGCAGGGTTCTTACATACCCCAGTCGAAGAGGCGTGGGGTCAAAGCCGGAAGTAGGCCTCGAGGTAGGCCATCCGGTCGGAGAGACCATCCGGAAGTGGCTGGAGCCCGAATTGAGCACTCTGGTCGGATAGGTGGGCCGAAGTAGCTGACGAGCGGGCATTGCTCTTCTTGGGCCAGGCCTTCCGGATGGTTGTTGGACCGCCCCATTGCCCTATTGTTTTTAGACTCTTGGGTCAAGCCTTGGCATGGAAGCCGGTCCCTGAGGGACCCTGGGTTTATGAACCCGAAAGATGAGGTATCCACCTCTAGCACAACCGCCGCTCACTTCTTCTCCTTCCTCCTCGCCGCCGCCAGCTTCATCGCCACTGACCTCACTACCGACGAGGAAGATGGCCCTACCACCGAGGAAGGTTGTGTGCCCTTCTTCTTCACCGCCACTAATGAGGCGGGCATGGCATTCTTCCCATAAGCCATCCCATGCCTCTTCTTGAACCCTGGCGGGCACACTGAGACGTCCTGCACATCCTCCTTCACGTCCACCACCGAGATGGCCACTGATGATGAGGGCACGGCCATGGAGGAAGGGGCGAACTGCCTAGTCCCTGGGTCCATTCGGTAGTGGCACCTCTCAGGCCTCGTCATCTCCAAGGGCGGCGATGGCTGTGGTGGTGGAGAGGAGGCGAGAGGGGTGGAGGACGGCGGTGGCGAGGGAGGTGAACGGAGGCGCATCACGTGGAGTATGAGGGTGGCGAAGTGAGTGAGGAGAGAAGTGCAGTGTGAGTGGGAGGTAGGGTGGTAGTTATTAATGGAGGGACGCCAGTTCAGATCTGAATCTGAAGGGATGCACTAGTACAGACGCGTGTTGACTACACACGTCCAAAGTAACAGCTACTCCAGACGCGCCTTTCACGACTTGCGTTTGTAGTAGTAATTAATTTCAATTTCAATTTCAAATTTTCAAATAGAATTTTAATATAGTAAATGATCTAAAATGAAAATATTGTAAACATAAAAGTTGTAGAACTCATCAAGATCTACAACTTTTATTTCAGAAAACTTTTCATGTGACTTTGTTTGAACAATTCAAAACTTGAATTTCAAAAATGAGAACTTCAAACAATATTTTGAAACACGAAATGGTTTCAGATGAAAAAGTGATGAACATGAAAGTTGTAGGGATCATCAAGATCTACAGCTTTTATTTTGGTCATCTTTTCATATGACTCTGTTTGAACAATTCAAATTTTGAATTTCAAAAAATGGCAAATTCAAATAACATTTTGAAACACCAAATGATTTCATATGAAAAAACTCATGAACATGAAAGTTGTACAACTCATCAAGATCTACAACTTTTATTTTGGTCATTTGTTCATCTGAGAAAGTGATAGTAACATTATTCACAAATTTGACATATCTCTCATATGGTTTCATAAACTATAAGAGATTCTAGTACTAGTCTAACTTTAAACAGCTGACTGCTACAATGTTGTTATTTATGTATGTTGTCATAGGCAAACACTGAATTTTAGTGCAACTATTTTATATAGCTACACAATGGGCTACAACTTCTGCTGCTTATTTTTTTTATAGATGAACAATAGCTGTAGGTGTGTTGTTGTTAGAAACACTGCTTATAATACTGTTGTCGGTGCAGAAAGTGGCCAACACGTAAATATTTGTAGTTTTGTCGTACGTTGTGATCGGATGTGGCCTAGCACTCAATGACATAGGGTTTATACTAGTTCAGGCAACGTGCCCTACATCCAGTTTGAGTCGGTCAGTGACTTTATTCTTGAGCCCAGGTGCTCGAAGTTTGCTATGGGGTTACAAATGAGAGGGAGAAAGATGGGGTGCAAGAGGTCCAGTTGGACTCCGAACTGAAGGGCCGAGAGTGACGGGAGCTCCTACGTGTGCTAAGTATTCAAGCATGTGCTCTCTGTAGCTTTAGAGTGTCTAAAGCTAGCAGAGGGTGAATCGATCATTGGTTGTTCGAATCGTTGGAGAGTCATTTTTTGCTTGATCCTCCTCATTGGGAGAGAGCGCATCCCCTTTTATAGATGAAGGGGATGGCCTTACATGTAAGAGAGAGAGAGAGAGTACATATGCTACTAAGTCTTGTTGCCCACGCCATCGGGTACAAGATGATAGTAGGCTCCCACAATACTATTTATGTCAGATGCAGGTGGGAGGTTTTTACCGCATTCACCATGTATGGCAAATGATGGCGCCCACAACACTATTGATGCCTAGAGGCATGTGGGGGGTCTTACCATGTTTGCCTGGCATGGGAATTGATGGCACCCACAACACTGTAGGGCAAACATCGGCGCCCACAACACTGCTTGGGTTCTAACATGCCTAGAAGGTTGCAGGGCACCCTTCTGACATGCCTTGTCGGTACTGTCCTACAGGTGTATAGGGTACGGTCCTTGATATTGCGGTTGACTTGAGTGCCCTATTTTACTTGTTTCGCCCATTTCCTAGGTCCTCACCGAGCGGACGGCCCCGATTGGTTGGTCCCAGTCGACTCTGACTACGCCAGTCGGAGAAGTGCTGTAGGCAGAGGTTCGTTGCATCCCTGGTTGGAGACACGGGTCAAAGTTGGAGGTGAGCATTGTTCCTCCTTGGCTAGGCCTTCCGGTCGGAGAGGCGGGCCGGGGTCAGAAGTGAGGCCTTCTGGTCAGAGAGGTGGGCCAAAGTTAGAGGCAAGCGTTGTTCCTCCTTGGCTAGGCCTTCCGGTCAGAGAGGCGGGCTAGAGTTGGAGGTGAACGCTGCTCCTCCTTGGCCAAGCCTTCCAATCGGAGAGGCATGCCGAAGTCGTAAGCGAGCGTTGTTCCCCCTTTGCCAGACCTTCCGGTCGGAGACTAGATTGCCCTTCTAGGTAGTTGTTTAGGTATTTTGGGCTAGCTCAGGAGTTGCGTGTCATTCACAATGTCGTCTATGGGACTAAGCTTTTGCTAGGAAGCAGATCCATGAGGGACCCTAGGTTTATGAACATGACAGGAGCCCTCAAGCCCCTGGGCGATTTGGGTAGAATCGTCTGGGGGATTTTTGTCTTGACAGTGGGTGCGCGCGAGCGCACCCACTGGTGTAGCCCCTGGGTGATTCAGGTAGAATCATTCAGGGGGTTTCTTGTTGCCTCCAGGGGAATTTTTTGGTTTCGACAGCGGGTGCGCGCGAGCGCACCAGCAGGTGTAGCCCCTGAGCCTCCAGGCGATTCGGATAGAATTGCCTAGGGGGTTTGTCAGTGGGCGTGTGTGTGTGCACCTTGGTGGGTGTAGCCTCCTCTTTCTAGTTCCTGATCCATTGTTTGTAGGAGCGTGAACCCAGGCATTTGGGTACGGCCAAGGGACCGTATGAGATGTAGTCATCAACCAAGGCGTCGGGCGTGCTGAGGGTTCGGGCGAATCAGAGTCGCCAACCAAGGCGTCGGGCACACCGAGCAATGAGGGATCGAGCGAGTCAGAGTCATGGATCTAGGCGTCAGACATGCCATGGGATCAGGCGAGTTGGAGTCACGGATCCAGGCGCTGGGCGCAATGAGGGATCGAGCGAGTTGGAGTTGTTGATCCAGGACTCGGACGTGCTAAGGGATCAGGCGAGTTAGAGTCACTAATCCAGGAGCTAGGCGCAATGTGGGATTGGGCAAGTCGGAGTCACAGATCCAGGCGTCAGACATGCTGAGGGACCAAGTGAGTCAAAGTCGTGGATCCAAGCGCTGGGCGTAATGAGGGATCGGGCGAGTCGGAGTCACGGACCCGGCATCCGATGTGCCAAGGGATCAAGCGAGTTGAAGTCATGGATCCAGGTGCTGGGCGCAACGAGGGATCGAGCGAGTTAGAGTCGTGGACCTAGGCATCGGACATGCCGAGGGATCAGGCAAGTCAGAGTCATGGATCTAGGTGCTGGGCACAATGACGGATTGGGCGAGTCGGAGTCATGGATCTAGGCATCGGCCGTGCCGAGGGATCAGGCATCCCGAGCCCCTAAGCCTCGTTGGGCTCGAAAGGGGTTTGTTGAGTTTCATGCATTTACCCTGTCCGTGGTTTCTGCAACCGAAGGGGCTGAGCTAACATCGCTTGCCTCGATGGCTCGAGTGACGTGCTCGGTGAGCTCGCTAACGGGCACGTTCGAGTGAAATATGGGTCCGTCGTTAATGACAGGGTTGGCATAGCCCTCATGTGGCATTCCACTGCTCCTTAACCCATGACCTGGTAGATACCTGGGTTGTTCCGGACACCAACCTGGGAGGCCCGCTGGCCTCCCCTCGATGGAGATTCTATGGGCATGGCTCGAGGTTAGGATCGAACGAGAAGGTTGAGATGACCCTGTCTGCTTTGGAACATACTGGGCGAGGGCCGCTGGGGCTCATCTGTGTTTTCTCCCTTGGCTCTGTTTGATGCAAGGCAGCCTCGAACCCTACGTGGGCCAGCCTTCAAACCCTGGTCGATCGTTGCTCATGTTGAATGAGGCAACTACCGCTTTGTGATGCAACACGAAGCGTTGTGATGCATTTAACTGCATATGCGATGCTTTTTTATGTAAGTGATGAATGACTGTGTGCATGGATGAATGTGTGAATGCATGTATGAGAATGGATGAATGAGTGTTTATGCATTTAGAAAATCAAATAAAGTAAGGGGGATTGGTAGAGTTACCTTGGCGACTCGAGTGACAAGGTTTGAGGAGCTCCTATCGGATATGTCTGACCGAGGTCCATGCTCATCATTTATGACAGGGTCGGCATGGCCCACATGGGGCGTCCCTCTGCTCCTTACCTATCTCTCGGTGTTTGCCTAAGCCGTCTGATTGACTCAGGAAGCCCGTTCGTCTCTCTTGGGCAGATATCCCGTCGTTGGGCCCTTCCAAGTCTTGCCTGGGAAGGCAGAGGGCCACCTATGTGTGGTTGTGCCTTGTTTCCCGTGCTTGACGTGTAGTGGTGGTGGGCCATGCCCAGGCCACGTCCTGTCTGACTAGGCACTGTCTCATTGGGCAAGGTGCATCCCATCAGTCAGGGCACGTCCTGCCACATCCCATCCGCATTGAACGGGGGAAGAGAGAGAGTTTTTTGCCCCAATCCCTCACCTTTCCCCAACTGCTACACCTTCTCCTTAAATAGGGGAAGGGAGGGGGCTTTCATCCCATTCCTTCACCTATTCCCCATTCTGCCGCCTCTTCTCCTTCTTCCTTCTTGCCAAGAGCGTTTGAGTGCCATGGTGGTTCCTAGGAGAAAAAGGGGTGGAGCAAGGGAGAGGAGAAATTCATGAATTCGGAGCACAATGTCGAGCTGGAGGTCATCTGTTGTGAGCGAGTCGGTGCTAGCTGCCTTTGTCGAGAAGGGGGTGCTAACACCGAAGGAGGTGGCGCACTGGAGGGCTCCCACAGGCGCGGCTTTTCCACATCCTTGGGCCAGCGAGGTCGTCTCCTTCCTCGCCTTCCACGAGCATGGGCTAGGATACCCCACGCACTGGTTCCTGCATGGGCTCCTCAATGAGTGGGGCCTAGAGCTACAACACCTCAATCCGACTGGGGTGCTGCATATGGCTGGCTTCATCACCATTTGCGCTTCTCCGCAAAGCACCTCAATCCTCAGGATGGAGCCACACGTGGACTTCTTCCAACGGCTCTTCTCTGCGCAAGCTTTGTTGAAGGGGGACCCACCTAGGACCACACCGGTGGGAGGCTTTGCACTACAAAAGAAGCCGAGTGCGTTGGGCGCCTACCCCGCGTACTCCCCTTGTGACTCCAACCGGGGGTGGCACGGGGAGTGGTTGTACATCAGGAACCCGGTGGAGGTGACATTCCTATTGTTTTTTCTGGTAGGAGGCCGGAGAAGTGGGACAGTTGGTTGTAGGACCCTTCCAGCTGATAAAACAAGCTGGAGGTCATTAGGGCGGAGCTCCAGAAGTTGGTGCAGTAGGGCCTTGATGGGGTGTAGGTGTTCCACACCTTCTTCTACCAACGGGTTGCCCCACTGGTGGAGAGGACGCGGTCGATGTGGATGTACACTAGCCCGACGGACCCTGACCGTGCATCGCCGGAGGAGTTGGTGAAGGACGAAGTCTAGAGCCGACTCGACCAGGTGCTACGACTGATGCCCAAAGAATCCCTTGATGGAAAGCCTGGAGCTCTTCACGCTTTGAATATGTCCAACCTGGTATGTTCTCCTCTCCTTATTTCATGTCCCTTTCGATCCTGCTCTCCTGTAATCTTGACTTTGAGTCGTCTGTTTCATAGGAACTCAAGTGTTACAAGTCCCGGCCGCATCTTCCGAAGGGGCCGAAGGGTGTGGCTTGCCAAGCCACCCTGAAGGAGGCGGCGAACAGCCGAAAGAAGAAGAGAGTTGAGAAGGCTCAAAGGAGGCACCAGAAGGAGAATAGGAGCGACATCGAGGTGGAGCTCGAGTCGGAGGACCCCACGGAGATGGGTGACGACGTGATCTCCTCCGAGGAGGAGGGAGGCCAGGAGGTCATGACTTCGGCAGTGCATCATGAGCCTATGGCCACATCTACCAATGGTGGGCATGAGGTGGAGAGGCGCGGCAACATTCCCATGCCAAGGAAGCACGCCGCGAGCTCGGACGGCGTCGGCGAGCGGGAGGCTAAGCGAACATGGTAACCACGCTCTTTGAAGGCATCGCTGGCCTTGTCCCCACCTGCTTTGGGCGCGGCAGGGTAGGCCAGGCGAACGGAGGAGTGGGCTCGCACCTGCGCATCATCGGGTCTAGTGCCAGCACACGACCCACAATGGGGGGATGCCCCGCTAGCTGTTTCGGTCGGCGCACCACGAGCCGTAGGTCATGGCGATACGCAGGCCAATAGGGAGCCGACCGGATAGACTCCCCCTCGGTCAAAGTGAGGGGGCATGGGTCGCAACCCGTGAGTGGTCCCTATCTGGTGGGCCCGTTGTCAGCGGGTCGGGGCTTCAGAGCCCTGCTGCTTGCGTCCTGGTATGTATTCTTTATTTCTTTTTGATCTCATAGTTGAGTTTTTGGAGTGTGACTGACCTGTTCCTTTTGACAGGGGCTAGATGCTGATGGGGTTGAGCATCGCCTTGGCTCCCATGCAGGTGGAGTGGACACCTAGCCTGCATTGAGCTGTAACAAGCGTCGAGGAGAGCAGGCCAGTGGTGGCACATCCTTCCCCTCCAGGGGTGGTGCCTTCCCAGCCGGTCGCAAGTACGGCAGCGACAGAGGTGATGGTGGCGATCCCGGTGGCAGCAGATGCTAGGCCAGAGGTGACCCTAGTGGACCCTCCCCCACTAGTTGTGGTGGAAGAGGAGAGGGAGACCGGGCTCCTTGCCTCACCGGATGAAGGGCCACATGGCTCACCCTCTCGGTCGGAGCCAGAGGTGTCGGGGGGGATGCGGCTAGGCTAGAGGCAGAACATCTACCGGTGGGCCATGGAATCGAGGTAGTGGAGGTCTCCTCCGATGGCGAAGTAGGTGATAGGGTGGAGCTATTGGCGTTGTCGCAGGAGCTAGTGGTGGTCCAATCACTGGCTAGGCCTTCTAGCGGGCTAGGGGTGACCGACCTGGTGTGGCCCTACCCCGAGGACCCGAGGAAGGTTCGGTTCATTCGTCGGTATGAGTAGGAGGATCAGCTCTAGGACATGCTTAGGGGAGAGGACTTGTGATGAGGACATCACTCCATCACATACAAGCAAAGGAGAGGAAGAGGTCCAGCATGGGCATCCAATTCATCTTTCTCATGGTAGAGGCCCAGTCCAACTGAAGTTGGAGCCCATCTCGGGTTCTAGGACTAGTCTATCATAAAACTGGTCACACGGGCAGGTCTAGGCTCCGTTTTCGATGATCCACATATGGATGGAAATATAATTAGATAAGGAAGTCAATGCAAGTGGTCTCACATCGAAAGGCCTTTAGAATCCATAGGAATCATCGAAACAAATCAGTATCCAGAATCTGCCAAGGTGCTGCAACACCATCTTTTGGTCCATTGGACCGTGTATCATGTTTGGGCCCATTAGGGGGCGTCCAGGGGGGTGACACCCAAGACTCTATATTATACCATCTTCACTCTCGTTAGGGTTTTAGGTTTTGTTTAGTTCTTAATTTCCTTGTGAAACAGACGTTGTTTTGCTGCAACTGTGCCGCCAAGGCCGCTTGCTGTGAACCAGGACCCCTGTTCTTGATCTTGTTCGCCTGTGGTGATTAGTCCTTTTGAATAAATACTTGAACTTCTTCTCATTATCATAAGCTTCATATTTATTTGCAATTTTAGATTGCATTCATCCCATTCTTGCTTGTGTTCTTGATTCGCTTGCAGGAAAGCCTTCTCGGCGAGGTCAATCGTGTTCGCGTGGTTGATAACCAATGGAGCAGTGGTGTAATGGTTGCGAGGGTCCGAATCAGTCTTGGTTCAAAGCCTAGATTATGAACGTTGAGTCTCCACCAATTGATGCTATCGTACCTATCAGAAGATGAGGCCTTGTCTACATCAAGTGGTATCAGAGCCAGGTTGCCCGTTAGGTATACTTTTATTTTCCCTTTTAGATTGTTACTGTTTTTGTTTTACCGATAGTCCACAAAAAGCCAAAAAAATATACACTACCTCATATTTCCTGTCCAATAGCATCCTTGTGCTGCACAATTTCATCTCTCTTTCGCGTTGTTGAGTTTGTGTCCTAGGGCAAGTTCCGGTTGCTGGTTTTAGATCGTTTTTTAGTCCAGTTTGTGTCTTTCCCTTTGTTTTTCATCATAACCCGTGAACACCTTCAAGTCTTGTTGTGTTTCCTTTGTATCCAACAAACCTTAGTCCACGCCATCTAATTTGTGACACTTATCTTTACTGTTTGCATCTATCCATAGCCGTCGCAACAACTTTTACGCGCATTGTTCTCGTTTTGTCCTCTAATTCGGAGTTAGTTCTCAAAATTGGTCTAGTTTTCGCATACGAACTTGGATTTCAACGTTCCATATATCTAAATCGATCAGAAAAAAAAAATCGGATCCGCTTGTCCCCCAACCTTTGGGGTTCAAAAATTTTTATTTTGGCCAAAAACTGGTCACAACATCCTCTTTTCATGGTCACAAGCTTTTTATCAATTTTGAGCATGTCTTCTGAATTTTCCACAAGCCACGCCTTTCACTTGTTTAAGCTCATATTTTCTGTCAATGCAAGTGGTCTCACGTCAAAAGCCCTTCGGAATCAACAGGAATCATCGAAACAAGTCAGCGTCCAGAATCTGTCAGGGTGCTGCGACACCGTCTTTTGGTCCGTTGGACCGTGTATCGTGTTTGGGCCCATTAGGGCACGTCTAGGGGGGGGTGACACCCAAGACTCTATATTATACCGCCATCACTCTTGTTAGGGTTTTGTGTTTTGTTTAATTCTTGATTTCCTTGTGAAACAGATGTTGTTTTGCTGCAACTGTGCTGCCAAGGCCGCTTGCTGTGAACCAGAGCCCCGGTTCTTGATCTTGTTCACCTATGGTATTTAGTCCTTTCGAATAAAGACTTGAACACCTTCTCATTATCATAAGCCTCATATTTATTTGCAATTTTAGATTGTGTTCATCATGTTCTTGCTTGTATTCTCAATTCACTTGCAGGAAAGCCTTCTCGGCGAGGTCAATCGCGTTCGCATGGTTGATAACCAATGGAGCAGTGGTGTAACGGTTGTGAGGGTTCGAATCAGTCTTGGTTCAAAGCTTAGATCGTGAACATCAAGTCTCCACCAATCGATGCTATCGTACCTATCAAAAGATCGGGCCTTGTCGGCATCAACTTGTGATGTAGTCCGATCTCGCCCAAACTAGGGTGAAGCTGGAGGAGGCCCTAGAGCAGGTCAAGTCTGTCTAGTAGGCGGTCATGATCGACCTGCCCCATGTCATAGAGGTGAGTTTTCTATGTTCATCCTTGACTCCTTGGTCTTTCGTCGATTGCCTCAGCATGCTTGCTTCTCATTTTGCAGGGTCTGGAGGAGACGTCGAGCCGCAAGACCCGTTTCCTTCGGATGGAGCACGCCCGGATGGAGCGGGAAGCCATGGCGTCATGGCAAGTCATCAAGCTCGAGCACTAGCTAGAGTCCGCCCACTGTGAGTCCTAAGACCGGGTGGTGGAGGCGACTAAGGCGCGGGCGGCGGAATTCCTCGCAGCGGAGCGGGCGACCACCGCCGAGCGAGGGCTTGATGTGGCGAAGGTCCGCTAGGCGAAGACCGAGGTGGCGCTGCAAAAGTCCCTAGCGGACACCGAGGTGATGCTCTAGAGTTCCCTAGATGCCCTAGAGTTAGAGTGGAAGACCCGGTCAGAGGTTGACCAAGAAGTGCTCGTGCTCTGGGGCTGGGTGCTCAGGACGAAGGAGGCAAATGCTCGGCTACATGAGCAGGTGACTCGGCAAGAGGAGGTACTTTCCATCCTAAAGAACACTCACCTCGGTATGTACCTATTTTGCTTTTGATGTCTTGGATTCTTCCTTTAGCTTGCTTCTGAGCTTGTCATCCTTCTTCCAGAGCTGGGTAGAAAGGTTGGTCAGGACCTAGAGACGGCCAAGGCGATGATTGGCCAGAATGCAAAGGCACTGGCCAAGTCCCTCGAAGAGCGACATGCTCTTAAGGGGGGACTTGACCAGATGTGCAATGTTGCCTAGCTCGTCATCTCGGAGGTCTTTGGGTCGGTGCCAAGTACCAGCACGCCCGCCATCCGGCTGGTGGAGGTTTTAGATGAGGTTCGGGCCCTCATCTCCAACGGGATGTTCTATGGAACATCGGGGGTGTTGACTTTGGTGGCGACACACCACTTGGACCTAGACTTCACTGCCATCAGCAGTGGGTATGCTGACGAGGGAGCCCAAATGCCATCCATGCGCTCGGGGGAAGCTTGCTGCCACATGCACAGTTGGTGGCCGAGCAAGTCTGCGCAGTGGGTGATGGATGCCCGCCATGTGAACGCGACCGAAGGCGCACGCTAGGAGGACATCGCCTAGCCTATGGATGGAGCAGATCCTAGATCGGAAGCGAACGTCGTCCCGCCTATGACCGAGCCCAGTGTCATCGTGCCGGAGAGCAAGTAGCCCTTACCCTTGCCGGTCGGGTTGGCAGTCGATGCCGCCAGGCAGCCACAATAGCATGTAAAGTAGAAGTACTTAGCATATATAAAGGATGAGTTCATGGGGAAGCCCCGGTGTAAACGTTTTTGTGTATTAATGAATACAATCAGTTTCATTTTTGTGATGGAATCACTTTGTTCGGGGAAGCTTGTCCCATCCGTTCCTTATTTTTACCCTAGCATAGCTTAGTTTTTTATTCTTTCTTTTTTGCACCTACCCATTTGTCCCGTAGGCTACAACCTTAAGAGCCCGGGCTTGGCCTGCGAGGCTCAGCTGCTCGTAACCATAGGTAGTGGCAGGGTGCGATCAGTCGGAATGTTAAAAGCAAAGTTACGTAAGGTATTTAAAGGAACGGACTACCCTTTCGTTCAGGTAAAAAAACATTTACCATATGATAGTAAGAAAGAGAAGTGGTATCGCACCCCCATGGAGCCCCCGATTTACCCGGGTCAAAAATGTTCGCGCCGAGGTGCTATGTAGGAGCGAACATTGAATGAAAGAAAACGGTAAGACTGAATTTTTAAGGGAAGAAACAACATAACTGTTTGATATTCCAAGTGTTGGTGAGAACATTGCCGTTGTTGTCCTTCAGTCGGTAGGCACTCGATGGGATCACTTCGGTCACCGTGTAGGGTCCTTCCCATGGTGGAGAGAGTTTGTGCTTCTCCTTGGTTGACTGGGTCCTTTGAAGCACGAGGTCTCCGACCTCGAGGATCCTTCCTCTGATTTTCCTCTCGTGGTACCTATGGAGCATTTACTGGTAGCGAGCGAAGAGGATGACGGTCGTCTTGTGGGCCTCCTCGAGCAGGTCGACTGCATCTTGTTGAGCCTCCATGGCTTGGTCATAGTCGAAGGCCTTCACCTTGGGGCACTATGGTCGATGTTGGAGGGCAGCACTGCTTTAGCTCTGTAGGCCAGGAAGAAGGGTGTGAACCATGTGGATCAGTTTAGGGTCATTCTCAGGCTCTAGAGGATCGCTGGGACCTCTGCAACCTATCATTCGGCGTACTTGTTAAGTCGATCGAAGATGCATGGCTTAAGTCCTTGGAGGATCATGCCATTGGCACGCTCAACCTGACCGTTAGTATGTGGATGTCTGACCGAGGCCTAGTCGATCCTGATGTCGTATCCATCACTAAAGTCCAAGAACTTCTTGGTGAAGTTAGTTTCATGGTCAGTGATGATACAATTAGGAACGCCGAACCGGTAGATGATGTCGAGGAAGAATTTGACCGACTCTTCTAAGCGGATGTTAGTGATGGGCTTCGTCTCTATCCACTTGGTGAATTTGTCCACTACTACAAGAAGGTGAGTGAAGCCGCCTGGGCCCTTTTTGAGGGGTCCTACCATGTCAAGGCCCCAGACCAAGAACGGCCAGGTGATGGGGATGGTTTGGAGCTCCTGTGTCGGCAAATGAGTTTGTCGAGCATAGAACTGGCATCCCTTGCCTCTGCATCTCATAGTGCGGTGGGCCAGTAAAAACCTTGGTGAAAGGCTTTTCTAACCAGCAACCTTGGGGCCACGTGATGTCCACAGATTCTAGCATGGACCTCAAGGAGGAGCTATTTCCCTTGGTTGGTAGGGATGCACTTCATGAGTACCCCCGATGGACTTCGCTTGTAGAGTTCATCACTGATGGCGACGAATGTCTTGGAGCATCAAGTGATCCATCGAGCTTTAGTCCTTTTGGGTGGGATAACCTCCTTGAGGAGGTAGGCGAGTAGCGGCGCTCGCTAGTCAGTTTGATCGAGTGTTAACATGGTGATGTCAGCAGGCGATGTCGTCATGGAGGTACTAGGGTCGAAGCCCCCGAGTGCTGGTTTAGCGTCTGGGTCAGAGCCCTCGAGTGCCGGATTGGCGTCAGGGTGTGTCTGGATTGGACCTTCCATGATGTGGCCGGACAGCTCGGGGAGGTCGTTGGTTTGTTCCAGTCTAGGACTGCTAGGGTCGACGACTCCCTGAGCCATAGGAGCTCGGACGAGTTGATGACGGCAGTGGCGAGCTCGAAATGCTCATGGTCGCACGTGAAGGCGTGTGAGAAGGTGCTACCCACAGTGATGACACCGCTCGGCCCCAGCATCTTCAGCTTTAGGTAGGTATAGTTGGGGACCGCCATGAACTTGGCATAGCATGGCCACCCCAAGATGGCGTGGTAAGACCCCGAGAAGTCCACCACCTCGAAGGTAAGCACCTCCGAGTGGAAGTTGGCTCGGTCACCAAATGTGATAGGCAAGTTGATCAGCCTGAGCGGGTATGCCTACGCTCCCAATATCATGTCGTGGAAGGGAGAGCTCGCCGAGCAGAGCTCCGACCAGGGCATGCACATGGCGTCGAGGGTGTCGACATAGAGGATGTTGAGGCTGATGCCTCCGTCCATCAGCACCTTGGTGAGGTGCTTCTTGTGAATGATGGGATCGATGACCAGTGGGTAGCAACCTAGCCTAGCGATGTGGGAGGGATGGTCCCTCTGGTCAAAGGTGATCGGAGATTCCGACTAGCAAAGGAAGGAGGGGACGGCCATTTTGGTGATGCACGCCTCTCTGTAGCGCACTTTGTGCTGGCACTTGGAGTAGACAGCATCAGACCCCCTGAAGATCATGATGCATTCCTTGGGATCGGGAAAGCCATCCCCATCCTTGCTCGCCGTGCCCCCTTTCTTGGCTGCTGCCTCCTTACCCTTTCCTTCTTTTGGCCTGCTGGCCTGTCGTAGGAAGCGCATGAGGATCTCGTAGTCCTTGTAGAGGTGCTTGATGGGGTAAGCATGGTTAGTGCAGGGGCTATCCATGAGCTTGTCAAAGTGGTTAGGCAGGCCCTGCTGGGGTTGCTTGCCCGCATGATCAGCTGTTGTGACCAACGCAAAGTTGGTCGGTCGGCGCTGATCCTTCTTATTCTTCTTGCCCCTCTACGTGGAGGGGCCCTCATCTTGATCCTTGCGCTTGGCCTTGCCCTTGTCTGGCCCCTATTGAAGACCGCTCTGACCGCCTCCTAGCCAAAGGCATGGTTCATGGTGATGTCGAGCAGGTCGCGGGTGGTTCAGGGCTTCAGACAGCAAAGCTTGTGGATCAGGGACTCACAGGTTGTCCTAGAGAGGAATGCATTGATGACATCGACGTCAACGACATCAGGAAGGGAGTCGCATTGTTTGGAGAACCTACGGATGCAATCCCACAGGGACTCGTTGAGCTCCTGCTAGCAGCTCTTGAGACCCTAGGAGTTCCCAGGGCAGATATACGTCCCCTAGAAGTTCCCAACGAAGACCCTCTTGAGGTTTGAATAGTCACAGATGCTGTCATGTAGGAGGAATTCAAGCCATGCTCAGACATGTTCCCCCATGCAGATGGGGAGGTACTAAATGATGAAGTGGTCATCATCCACTCCTCCGGCTTGGTAGGCGAGCCAGAAGTCTTCGAGCCATATACCGGGACTCATCTCCCTAGTATACTTGGTGATGTTGGTAGGTGGTCAGAAGCGTTGCGTGAACGGTGCCCTCTAGATGCATTGGCCAAAGGCCCATGGTCCCGGGCCCTCCGGGCTAGGGCTCCGATCATTGGGTCAATGACTGCGCCTGGGGTGCGTTTCACCGGTCTCCTCGATGGTCCGGCCAGAGCTCGTGTCGCCTGCTCTCACCACTGCCCAATGGATGTCATCATCATGTTGGGCCTGACGTTGGTTGCTAGTGACACTACAAGCATCACGGTTCAGTGTGGAGCGGGCGCTGGGTCAAGCTATGGCGCAGCTGCGCCCTCCTGTTCTACGCCTGGTGGTTGTAGTGGTTAGCAGATGGAGCAATGCATCTAGTGTGTCCCCACCCCCTGTGGGGAGAGAGGTCGCGAGTCAGTGTCATGATGTGGAGCTCTTCGCCTGTTGAACACCGGCAGTCTCCACAAGTGCCCAGAGGTTCTGGTGGATCGCCTGTTCTTAGGGATTGTTCAACTCAGGAAGGCCACGTAGAAGCATTGTCGCGGCGGCGATGTTCTGGCAAGCTCGAGTGAACTTGGCGGGATCATTCCCCCCGTTAGTGATGTTGCATTAGACCTGGTGGGTGTGACCCCAAGCGTCGTTCACTGGGTAACGTGCACGGGGCATACTGTGCTATGATGAGCACGCCGGCGTAGGTGGTGGCTGGTTCTACCGCCTTTGTCATAGTTCCTCACTGTGCTCCTACGCACACATGAGGGTCTCCACGCGATGGTCCGGAGGGGTGTGGATTTGTAGAGACTCCGCTACCATCGGCGGCTATCCCAGAGCGTCCACCATAGCACACTCCTAGGACAGAGGGTGGATAGGTGCCATGACGTCACCAATGCTGGAGCCGTCGCTCTCAACATCGTCATCCATGAGGTCGTGAAAAGATGCAGGAGCGTAGCTTGCCATCCCCATGAATTCAGATGCGAGACGGGGCAGCGCCAGCATCCTTTGGAGCCTCCAAGCGTACGCGTCCACAGGGGATGCGAGGTTGTAGGGGAACCGGTTGCATGGCAGTCACGGCAGGGACAACAGGGTCCCTCCAGAGAATTGGCGGAAGATAGTAAATAGCGAGTAAATAACAGTATGTATGTTACTCACAGCGGGGTTTGAGCAGAGCGTATGCTCAGAACAAAGTGCAAGCGCCTCGCCGTTGAAGTTGTCGGGAGTCCCAGAGCCGACGGAGGGCTCCCCTCCGACGGGCGTCGGAACAAGTGCCTTCTCGCGAAGGCGCAGCACGCCGAGCTAGTCCGTGATGAAGTCTAGGCTTCTAAAGATGAAGGTTTGGGACAGCTCGAATATGGGTGGAACCCACATCCCAACAGGTGGGAGTGCAGGAAACTCCAGCAAGCCAAAGCGAGTCGTATTGCTTGAGTCCGCCATGGCAAAGATGGTGGAAAAGTGAACGTATGGTGTCTTCCCCATGGACGACGTCAACTGTCGGTGCGGAAAGTGAACAACACGTAAATATTTGTAGTTTTGTCGTACGTTGTGATTGGATGTGGCCTAGCACTCAATGACACAGGGATTATACTGGTTCAGGCAACATGCCCTACGTCCAGTTTGAGTCGGTCAGTGACTTTATTCCTAAGCCCAGGTGCTTAGGCGCTTGTCACGGCTACTGGTGTCTACTGGTGGCTGGTGGTCCAGCATCCCCTCCTGAAGCACTCCTGATGGTGACCTCTTCACCAACCTCCTTGAGGCCTTCGCCTACTGGTACCTGTTGGGGCTAGGGCTGCTGCTGCTAGTCACCAGCACTAGTGCCGAGGCACTACCACCACCAAGCAAGGTCTTCGCCAAGCGCCGAGGCACTACCACCGCGCCAAGCTTTCCGCCGCAGGTACCAATCTTCTTTCCCGCTTTTCTTTGTTCTTTTCTAGTCAATTGATTGATGGTTGGTTCTCTCACTAAATGGATAGACTGAATGGAAATATCTTAGTTTATGCTTGCTTGGATCTTGCCTAGTTGTGTTCTCTCTGCTTAGTTTGTGCTTGATGTGTGCTCTCTGCTTAGTTTGTGTATTGTGAAACCAGTTAGAGGTAGCAGCTTAGTCCAGATTCTTCTAACATGGAATTTCTTCAGTGATCTTATCTCCAAAAGATCACTGAAGAAATATAGATATGTAGGACTTCAATCTTTTGGTTTGCCTGTAAATGAATTTAGATGTTCTGTCCCTGATCTAATTACATGTGTTGATCAGTACCTCTATGAGTGTTCTATCATCCCTCATGTTTGCTAAACACTTGTACTAGACTGAAGTTAGATGAACTGTAGATGTTGAACACTTCCTCTAGACTTTAAAACATTGAACATTCTATTCTAGTACTAGTCTAACTTTGAACAGCTGACTGCTACAATGTTGTTATCTATGTGTGTTGTCATAGGCAGCCACTGAATTTTAGTGCAACTACTTTTATATAGCTACACAATGGGATGCAACTTCTGCTGCTTATTTTCTTTATAGATGAACAATAGCTGTAGGTGTGTTGTTGTTAGAAACACTGCTTATAATACTGTTGTCGATGTAGAAAGTGACCAACACGTAAATATTTGTAGTTTTGCCATACGTTGTGATCGGATGTGGCCTAGCACTCAATGACACAGGGTTTATACTAGTTCAGACAACGTGCCCTACGTCCAGTTTGAGTCAGTCGGTGACTTTATTCCTGAGCCTAGGTGCCCGAAGTTTGCTGTGGGGTTACAAACAAGAGAGAGAAAGATGGGGGTGCAAGAGGTTCGGTCGGACTCTAGACTGAAGGGCCGAGAGTGACGGGAGCTCCTACGTGCGCTAAGTATTCAAGCGTGTGCTCTTTGTACCTTTAGAGTGTCTAAAGCTTGCAGAGGGTGAATAGATCGTTGGTTGTTCAAATCGTTGGAGAGTTGTTTTTTGTTCGATCCTCCTCATTGGGAGAGAGCGCATCCCCTTTTATAGATGAAGGAGATGGCCTTACAAGCAAGATAGAGAGAGAGTACATATGCTACTAAGTCTTGTTGCCCACGCCATCGGGTACAAGATGATGGTAGGCGCCCACAATACTGTTTATGTCAGACGCATGTGGGAGGTTTTTACCACATTAACCATGTATGGCAAATGATGGCGCCCACAACACTATTGATGCCCAGAGGCATGTGGGGGGGTCTTACCATGTTTGCCTGGCATGGGAATTGATGGCACCCACAACACTATAGGGCAAACATCGGTGCCCACAACACTACTTGGGTTCTAACATGCCTGGAAGGTTGCAGGGCACCCTTCTGACATGCCCTGTCGATACTATCCTACAGGTGTACAGGGTACGGTCCTTGATATTACGGTTGACTTGAGTGCCCTGTTTTACTTGTTCCACCCGTTTCCTAGGTCCTCACCGAGCGGGCGTCCCCGGTTGGTTGGTCCCAGTCGGCTTCGACAGCGCCAGTCGGAGAAGTGCTATAAGCAGAGCTTCGGTGCATCCTCGGTCGGAGATACGGGTCAGAGTCAGAGGCGAGCGCTGTTCCTCCTTAGCTAGGTCTTCTGGTCGGAGAGGCGAGCCGGGGGTCAGAAGCGAGACCTTCCGGTCGAAGAGGTGGGCCAGAGTCGGAGGCGAGCGTTGTTCCTCCTTGGCCAGGCCTTCTGGTCAGAGAGGCAGGCTAGGGTCAGAAGGAAGGCCTTCCGATCGGAGAGGTGGGCCAGAGTCAGAGGCGAACGCTGCTCCTCCTTGGCTAGGCCTTCTGATCGGAGAGGCGGGCTGGAGTCAGAAGCGAGCGTTGTTCCCCCTTGGCTAGGCCTTCCGGTCGAAGACTAGATCACCCTTCTGGCCTGTTGTTTAGGTATTTTGGGTCGGCCAGGAGTTGCGTGTCATTCACAACATCATCTGCTAGGCTGAGCTTTTGCTAGGAAGCAGGTCTATGAGGGACCCTGGGTTTATGAACCTGACAACTGTTATCTATTCTGAATTGTACATGATCTCATGACATTTCAAACTTTGCCTAAACTATTTTTGGTGTTGTTTTTCACTGTACATGTGGCTAATATGGATATGCGGTGCTCTAAAAGAAGTCTGCACTGCTAGCTATTGACTACTGTTAGTGGCCTATTAGAATGGTAAGATGCAGCTTTGTGATATACTAACACTACTTACTTATAGATGGTAGTGCTCTATGATGTTCACTAACAACCTTACTCACCTTTATTTGATAGGTGTCTGATCACGCATCTATGGCATCATCATTAAATGAAGACGAAGAACCAACTAATAGGGGAGAGGAGGGACATAGCAGAGATGCTAATGAAGAGGAGGAAGAGAGAGATGCAGATGCAAGTGACCAAGAGGGAGATGGTACTATAGAGGATGAAGACAGAGATGCTAATGCAGAGGCGCAGCAATCTGAACCTCCTCGTCAACCCCGAAGAAGGAAGAGGACAGTCACCCGATGGCCAGAGGACCAGCTAGTTGTCATGGAGCTCACTCTGACTAGGATTCCCATAGAGAAGAGGGCCCAGATAAGAATGAGGAGGCTAGTTGGTCTGATTGCTAGACAAAGGATCTCCTTGGTCCTGCCTTCATTCAATTCACTAAGTGAACAAGACAAGATGACTATATTTGATGAGTGTGTCTAGCCTTGGTTGTAGTTTCTAGAAGAATTGAAGGCTATTGCGTGTAAGAAGATAATGCAGATGGTAGCCAAGAGTTATAGAACCTACAAAAGCGACCTTACACGCAATTTCATCAACAAAGGGTTGGATGCCATGGTGAAGCACACTTACATTTCGAAAGAAGATTGGGCAGCGTTTGTGAAACTAAAGGAGAGCGGAGAAGCAAAGGCAGCAAGTGAGAAGGTACTCAATCTGTGAACTGTGTTGTGTTTGGAGCTGTGAGATACAATTGGAGCTATGAGATACATGTGAATAACCTGGTGATGAGCAATCTGTGAACTATGTGTGATGAACAATGTGTGTACTGTATGATGAACAAATTAAGTTTTGAGATGAACAGTTGTGATCTTGTATATATATGTCATTTCTGTGAGATCTATGTATATGTATATCTATGATCTATGTATATATGTGTTGTGTGGGCTGTGCTGTGGGCTATAGATGGGTCTAGGCTAGCCTAGACCTGTCTGTGGTAAGGAAAATACTATAGACACGTGTAGAGAATACGAGTCTGTAGTATGCTACATACTAGAGATGCGTTTATAAATACCGTTTGTAGTAGGATCCTTACCACAGATGCATGTACTAAACACACGTTGGTACTATGGTTCTTCACATAGACGCGTTTACAAATGTCATCTGTAGTAGGATCCTTACTACAAATGCGTATAACAGACAAGCGTCTGCACTATGGTTCTTCACACAAACGCGTCTTAATCTTGTCATGGACGCGTGTTGGCAATACGCGTCTCTAGTAAGAGCTTACTGTAGACGCGTGTAGATACTCACCAGTCTCTGTTAAGGGCTTATCACAGACGTGTATTCATTTTGTCACAGTCACGTGTTGGTAACATGCGTCTGTAGTAGTGCTTATTACAGACGCGCTTTTTGCACATTTGTAATAAGCCTTATTACAGACGCGTTATGGCAGACGCATCTAGGCGCGTCTGTGATGTGCCTGACCGTGCGTCTGTGATGTGCTTTTTTTACATAGTGTTTGTACATTTTTTGCAGAAACTACTCCTACTTAAGTCCCCTAATTCTACGTACATACCTAATTTTTTTCTCTGCTGCCCAAATCAATGGACTGTCAGCAGTTTGCCTTAATTGCACCAACCAATGAGAGGTTTTATAACACATATTAATATTTGAAGAAGTTCTCAAAAGAATTTACTGGCTACCGAAAAAAAATTCCCTTACCATATACTATTAGAAATTAGCACTCACAACGACAAGCTATCCGTTAATCTCCACGTTGTTCGATTGAATCTACCGAGACAAAGTTAGGATCATGAGCCCCTGATCGTATCTTTTAGTTTTAGTGATTGAGATGACAACACAAGCCTAGAACTAACATGTGTGCTAAAGATATGTTAGACATGCTATAATAGGTCCTAAGGATGCAAGTTAAAAGTTTGATCAAGTCCGAGTTGAAACAGAGAAGAAACTATGAGGATTCCTCACCAAATTAGTTGATCAGGCCTACCAAATCATAGTTGGAGTCTAGTAAGTTAGCTAGAGAAGACAGTCCTCATTGGATGATATGGTGAAGAGAATAATCATCTAATAGATCATCTGGTGAACATCAGAGAGTTGGCATAGTCAAAGACCTCAAAGACCAGTGCCACTAGATGATATATATGGTACTACACAAAGCACCTTGTTGGAGATCATGTGTGCCCATGATCAACTTTTAGTTTTGGTGATAGAGATGGCACCACAAGACTAGAACTAATATGTGTGCTAAAGATGTGTTAGATAGGTTATAATAGGTGCTAGGGACAAAAGGTTAAACTTTGATCAAGATCCGAGTTAAAAAAAGAGAAGAAATGGTGATGATTCCTCACTAGATCAGTTGATGAGGCCCACCAAATCATACGATCGAGTCCAACAAGTTAGTCAGATAAGACACTGCCCACTAGATGATATGGTGAAGAGAAGAATCACCCAGTGGATCATCCGGTGAACATCAAAAAGTTGGCACAATTGAAGACCTCAAAGACCAGTACCACCACAGGAGAACCTCAAAGGACCATATAGTTGTAAGGATCATATAGTTGTAAGGATCAGGTGCCCATGATCGTCTTTTAGTTTTGGTGACTGAGACAACAACACAAGCCTAGGACTAACATGTGTGCTAAAGATGTGTTAGATAGGTTCTAATGAGTCCTAGGGATGCAAGGTTAAAGTTTGATCAGTATCCCAGTTGATACAGAGAATAAACATCCAAGAGTCCCTAAATATTCTCCACTAGATCACTGGATTAGGCCTGCCACATTATACAGCGGAGTCAAGTAAGTTAGCCATAGAAGACATAGGCCACGGGATGATATGATGAAGAAGACAATTGCTAGGCAGATTATCCAGTGCACATAAGAGAGTTGGCACAATTGAAGACCCAGAAGATCAAGGCCACTAGATAATATAGTGTAGCACAAGAGCAACTTGGCATATCATTCGTTAAAGGCCAGAGGTTTGGCAATGATCAAGTCTAACGGCTGAATATCTCATCGGATGATATAGTGGACAACAAAATACAAGGTAGTGGATCATCTAGTGAAGAGGGACAATGTCAACAAGTGAAGATTCAACGACCGACATCACAACATACCTCATTGGGTGATAAGGTGAAGTATCAATGACCAACCAGCGGATCATCTAGCGTTGGCTAGTTTTATGTCCATACATTTTCCAATGGCTCTTTGAGGGGGATGAGGATATATATATGTGGTTGCATCACTTGCTTGAGTGTGTTAGAGTGCCCCAAGGTTGTCATAGGTTAGAGAAAGTGTTTCTGCACCCCATCCACTCTCTTAGGACATTCAATATTGCATCCAAGGCTAGGACAGACAGTAGTGCATCCTTGTGAGAGATAGGATGTAGATCTTGACAGCTTTGAGTGTTTGGGTTATTTTGCCATTGTATCTTGGTGATCCCAAACACTTGAGGTCTTTGTGAGCTTCTAGTGAAGGTCTGGTGGCCTTAAAGGCAGCAACCCTATGTCTTCATGTGGAGTGATGTCATATCGGTATGCAGGGGATGAGATCCCTCCCATTTGTAAGAAACTCGATCAATAGTGGACATAGTGTCAAGGTGATCGAAAGGAGCGAATGGCCCTAGTGATACTATTTGTGACTCACGACACTAGCCTTTGGTTGGTTGATGCCTTGTGTGGCATATCCAACACAGTTGGTTTTTCTAATGCACAAGTGGATCGATTCTATAAGAGCACAGAATTACATTGTAGCTTTTCATCCAGGAGTATTCTAGAGTATCATATTTATCCTTAGAAAAGAAATTATTAAAGAATATCGATAACTAACAAGTATATATCTACTAAGTACTATACCAACTAAACTAAAATGGGGGAAGTGATAGAATATAAGTTATGATTAGTGACACGTATGAGAATTCAATGGTAAGAGTAGAAGAGTAATATAGCTAGCTTGGAGACAATGAATGAGTACTAAGATTCCTAAAATCTTCTCTACTGCAATGAAACAAACTCTACCATAGAAACTAGGAGAGATAAACCAAGCCTTAAGTATAATCTAATCAACCCTATATCTAGCACAACGGGGCACTGACCCAACCTAGCAATCAAAGAATGAAAAGGGTGGTGCTAGACAATTTCAACATGGGGCCCTATGGTTTAATAATGTGCCCAAACATGGTGGAACAAGAACGGCAAACATGCTTGTCACATCCTGTTGGCTACCACAATCATCTGTGGGGCAAACCGCAAAACCAGGTATCCCATATCCTAGATACCAATACCATGTCTACTCTATAGAATACTACTATAGTCTAGATTCCCATGTTAATTAGGCTAGCGCACTTAATACGAGTGGTGAACCCGTGCTAGAGACAAAATTGAACAAACATAACTATTACTTAGCTAGACTACTCAAGTATAAACAGAAGGTAACGCAAAGTGAATAGAGAAGATAAATATATATTAAAGCTCAAGTCTTATAAAAGGAGCGATTCAAGAGCTATATCAAAACTCCCAAAGACCACTTTTGGAACCACAAGACTAGCTCGACTTTCAACTAAACTATTCTACTTCTACATCTTGATAGAGTGGTGGACGCTTGCTCCCCCTTATGGTGTGTTGAGAGTGGTGCGAACTCCTCTATTTATAGGGTCTAGGAGGTAGGGGGTACTTATACTTAAAGTTGAGGTGATTTGGTGGGACCTAGGGGTTCAAGTGACCACCCCCATAGGCCTGATGCCCTCCATCTTATGTCAGTGCAATGATCAAAATGGTCCAGGAGGCGTGTCCAAGGTGGGTTCGGTGTATTTGGGTATGTTTGCTTTGGTTGGTTGCCCCTGAATCCATGTGCCTTCTCTTGACTTCATCTCACTCCTTAGATCAAACTAACCTCGAATCTATGGCTCATAGTGAAGGGAGCTGTGCTTCTTCACATGTGGACAAGTGGGAGCCTAAAATGGGCCAAGCCATGGTTGGCCCACCATAGGGGGTTGTCCAACCCCTTGTTAGGCCCAAATTGCTCTATCTTTTGCACATGTATCCTTGCATTTACATAATTACCAAAACTAGTGGAATTGTTAGAAATAAGTTATGTCACTAAGTTGATGATCAAGACTTTGTCAAGTAAGAGTTGACAAATGAATTTTATGATGTAGTGATCAACAAACATCATGACCAGAAGAAACTTAGTGACTAGGTACGTACCTCGGTGAAGCTCCAAAGTGAACTAATGGTTACATTTTAGCAACTGATACCACGGGATATGTTAGAACGTCTTCGGGAGTTTGCCCTCACCATCCTTATAGCTCTTTAGTTACTACATTTATTGCTTCCGCACATAATTTGCTTGTGTGACCTTTACCTTCATAGATTAGCTATAGGCTAGTCGATAGGATTGTCTTCAATTTATGTTGCAAAAGTTTTTGTGGCTTGAGGGTAAGATAAGAGCACACTAGAAATGTCTTAAGTGCACATCAAGCTAGAGTAGTTTATGGTCTTAAGTGGTAGTTCATTTAGGGCCCTAGGTTTTAGGTTTTGAATTAGACACCTAATTCAAACCCCCACCCCTTCTTGGGTGCTCCTAGGACCTTTCAATTAATATCAAAGTCAGTGCTCACACTTTTGACTTTTCACAAGGCTAGCCATTCAATTGGCATATTTGTGAAATTGGCTCATTAGGAACCTTTTGGCTTCACCTGCAAGTGAGCATATGATATCGAGAGTTAGGATGATATCAATAGGGGTCCACACTTTGATGGAACGGGTTTTCCATGATGGAAAGTGCTCATGGAAGCACAGCATCAAGCTAGGGGGCTTGTGTTTGGTGTGTCACCATTGAGGGAAAACGAAACAAGAACAAAATAGAGAGACAATATGATGTAGTTGTGAAATCCATCTTATTCTCTTCTCGGTGATAGTGTGTTCAATTGTGTCTTTGCTTGGACCAATGCACAAGATCTTTGGGACGCTATTAATGGAAACATAGAGGCACAAAGGATGCGCAAAATGAAAAATTCCATGTTCTCTTTAGTGAAAATCTCGATAGCTTTAAACAAGAAGAGCACGAGAATGCACATGATATGTTATCATGCCTAAGCTTTCATGTAAATGAAATCGATGCCTTAGGTGTGAAGGACATTGTATGATGAGTACAACCGAAAGATCATTCAGGTTCATTAGAAGACAGAGTACAATGTGATCATCTCAATTCTTCATGAGAAGGAATTTGATGATACGACACCCAATCAAGTGATCAACAAGATCATCAATCGCTCACGTGCTCCAGATCAGAATCAAGCACTCATCACCAACACCAAGCATCAAGAGTTTGCCTGCCACAAACAAGTACAAGATAAAGAACAAGCTAAGGTGGTAAGAATCAAGCTCGAGTGAAGAAGATCACAATGATGTAGAAAAACCTTAACACACTAGTGGACATTGCATCCATGACTTTGTAATTTCAAAATAGTCGCCGAGTATAAGGATATATAGTCAATGCTAAAATCATGCCTCGTGCCTGCAGAGACTAGCGAGATCAGGATTCACCCAACGTCCACCATCCAGAGACCAACGAGATTGATTAATTAACATCTATCTGTGTGATGGTTAGTTATATTTTTATTTTTATGTCGATTTCATATATTAGTACCGTAAGCTTATTTTTGTGTGCTATGTAATTTTCTGCATATTTCGAAAGATTAGCAGTGTAAGCTTATTTTTTTCATATTTCGAACATTTAGTATTGTATTTGAACTATCTGCATTGTAGTTTAAGCAACTTTACAACTTAATCTTTGAACTTTAAATTTATCATGTTATTTATTGCTTCAAATTGAGTTGTAAAATTTACAATTATTTATGAATTTGGTAATTGGTAAATAGATTTAACCGGAATTGTTGTGGAAAATTTAGTGCGGCATGCCCTTTATTGGGGAAGTCCTAGGTTAGCTGCTGCCTAGGGCTTGTTTGGCTTAGTTTTATTCGGCTTTGACTCCTTGCTACATTGGTGAATCCTAAAATAGTGGCTTCAATGGCTCCTACTCCCTCCGTCATGAATATAAGATATCGAAGGTTCAAAATTTATACCAAATTATAAGTTATTCTACATTGCTCAACTCATCTATGTGCCTTTTAAACATCGTCCATACATGCCCTTTAAACACTTACATGTATGCATGTCTTTTTAAATTATACACTATTTGAAAATTAAATAAGTTGATAAACAAACTAACCAATTATTAGTAAGGGGTAAATTAGTCTTTTATCATACTCCTTAGGTTATAAAATTATCTGAATACCTTGTATTTCACGACGGAGGGACTAACTCCAAAAACTCCACAAAAGGGAGTCATAGTCTCCAAAAACTCCACAAAAGGGAGTCATAGTCTCGCGCATGTTCTAGAATTCTCCATAGGAGCCATCTTCTTCTCCACAAAATAAACAAAAAAGAAAATCATTTTCCTAGTAAAAAAATATATCTGATTTTTTTAAAAGAAAGAAAAATTTAAGTGAAATCAAGAGGAGACGCTCAAACAATCTAGGTGAGACGTGTCTGAACTCTGAAAACCATCCTGTCCACCCATGTCTTGTGGTCCAAAAGAGCCTATGGAGCCCCCAGGCTCCCAACAACTAACACCAGAATCGCCACCAGCCCACCAAGAACAATTAGAGAGGCAGACGGAAAGGAAGAATCACAGAGAACTCACAAACACTTCTTGCAGAGATGAGCAGCACGACATTGCTGTTCTCCCCGAGCTCCTCCCTGTTCCTCACCAAACCTTCTCCCGTCGCCAAGGGCAGGACGGTGGTGGCGGCTGTCAGGTGCAGCAGTGGGCCCTCCCTGTCAGTGGGACATGAAGAGGAGGGGGAGAGGGAGGGTGTAGCAATGGTGGGGAGGAGGCGGGCATTGGCTTCTGCAGCTGCTGCTGTCTGTGGTGCTCCAGTGCTTGGGTTTGCAGGCCGTGGTCTGGCGGCCACTCAGGGCCTGCTGGCAGGGAGGATCCCCGGCTTGTCTGAACCTGATGGAAATGGTAAACTCTTCTTCTTTCTCTTTTGTGACTGACTGAATTTGGTTCATTTGTTTTGGATCTATAGGAGTAGTTCTAGTTAATAGAGACGAACAAATGCTTTGGAATCCATGCAATAGTACTTAACTCATAGTCTGGATGTATAATTTTGTGTTTCTCCTGTGGAATATCAACACTACAGCGAAGGTTCAGACAGAAATATTGTTGAATTGTTTTCATGATGCTGATTGTTCAGACAGGTTGGAGAACATACCGTAGGCCAGACGACAAGTCCGGTGGCCACGGAGTTGGCTGGAGCCCCATCATCCCGTACAGCTTCAAAGTTCCAGACGGCTGGGATGAGGTGAGTGAGGCCTGAAACTGCTGACAGAAGTTTAGGTTCACAAAAACACAGTCCCTTGCTTTCTGATTCCAAACTACTCTTTGTTTACCATGGCTCCAACTTAGGTCCCGGTGTCAATTGCTGATCTTGGTGGCACGGAGATCGACCTGCGCTTCGCAAACCCAAAGGAGGGCCGGTTGTTCGTCATCGTTGCCCCAGTTCGCCGGTTCGCAGGTGGGGAACTGAAACCTGAAGAACATGCTGAATCGTGAGGTCTTCATTGGGTGTACTCCAACGACATGTGATGTTCACTGCCAATTCTGTCCCACAGATGATCTGGATGATGCGACCATCGAGAAGATCGGCAACCCAGAGAAGGTGATCACCGCCTTCGGTCCAGAGGTCATTGGAGAGAATGTGGAAGGGAAGGTCCTGTCCACGGCGACGGCAGAGCGTTCAGGAAGAACTTACTACCAGTTTGAGCTGGAGCCACCCCATGTGTTCATTACCGCCACGGCAGCAGGGAACAGGCTCTACCTGTTCAGTGTAACTGCAAACGGTAAAACCATTGTTCTTAATAATGGCAGAAATGTAAGACATCTCATTGCAACTTTACTTTTTATCCTGACCAATAGCTGGGAATCAATCTTTTGCAGGTCTGCAATGGAAGAGGCATTACAAGGATCTGAAACAAATAGCAGAATCATTTCGAGTCGTGTAGGGTTTCAATTCCTACTACACTTTTACAGCGCCTGGCTCTTGTTAATATGATTAGAAGACATGAGGGATTGTATTATGGAGAGAGGATATGTGAACATCACTTTTGATGATCACTATAAAATTAGAAATCTGCAGCAGTTTGTATTTGTAAACTTGCTCGTTAAAGGCTAAATGCTTGTTACTATAAATTTTTTCCTGATGTTGCCTCGAAGGGTACAGATGCTTGCCAATGTATATATCTAGAAACTAAAGCATACATGTCAAATCTCTCGACTTTGTGGGAACAAAACAATTCATGTACAGTTGCTTGGTTGCAGTGGCCAGCCTCCATCTGGGCCAACAAGGTCATTGGATGTTGATCACAAGAAGGAAGACATCCTTCACTAACTTGCATCCTTGAGTACCAGTTTAGCTTCATCACAATGTGTCAGCAGAGCTCTAATGGCCAAATTGAAGCGCTAGCGCACTTCCAAGGATGAGTGAACCGTGTAATCATATAAAGCTGCAATTAAGAATGGACGTCAGTTCATCTGAAAAGGATCTTTGAGGTGCTATGGTTTGGACAATACACTTTAATCAACAGCATTTTATCTCAATTCTTGAAGCCAACAAAGAGTATCATATTGTGTAATGAACAACAGAATCATACCTATACATTAGCAGCACATCAGTACCTCCCAGTCAAACAGATGCACTCAGGAAATGGGTTTTCGTAAAAAGATTCCTCAGTCCTAAGCCTAGCTCTGCCCTTGCTTCCTGGCAAGGAGCCATATCTCTTCCTTGGAGCCCCTTGTCTGCAAACAGAGAAATGCTTTCTTAATACAATCTTTGAATTAAAGAAAAGTATTGTACATATGACTATCATAACTATAAATAAATAAAATCACCTGTATTTATGCATCTCAGTAACAAGTGACGACAGCTTAGGACCTTCCATGAGATCCCCTTTTTCCAGTAAATCAAAGAGTTCCACCAATCCTTTCCTGCAGATTAAACATTAATTTAGAAAGGGAACTAAACAAACACTTCGTTACATGGCAAAGATTGATAGACCAGAATATCAAAAGTAAAAAAACAAAGAGTAAGTAAAAGGATACAGTACAAATAAAGGACTTATAACTCCATCCACACGTGCAAATGTGCACAGAAAAGAAACATCTAAAAAGATATTGGGATCTAAGAAATATGTTCAAGATCAGTTGCACTTATCAGAGACTTGTTTCGGAAGAAAAAATAGAAATTAGGCAAAGTTATAAATCAGAGAAGTAGCAAGATCAGATAAAACAAAGCAGGCTTTCAGCAGAAGTCCCATGTTTACCTGTCAGGAGTGATAGTTTTACGATGCCCTAGAAATCGACGATGGCCTTCTACAGCTTTTGCCATATTGCCAGAGTGTGATGGAACAAACACATCACTTTCAACTGCAATTATGTAATCAAGGGCAGCAACTTGGGATGCATGATTATTGAATTTCTCAAGCTCTTCTTTTGTTGCTAGCATCTCCTGCAATACTGAAATTTTAGCAGCATAGCAAGGAAGTCGTAGATACAATCAACAAAAAAGAAGTGTAAATACCTTGCTAACCAAATTTGGGAAGTACGATCTCAATTTTGATATATACTTTTCACCACCATATATTTCACCTGCTGCAAGGTATATCCATGTGGATTCAGGATAGCCCATAGCACGCAGAAAAATGCCCACCTCAGTTGGAGTCAGTGGACAGTTGCCTTCATATCTCTGTTCAGTTGAGTTTATATCCTTCAGTTTCCAGTGGCTTGTTCTCTCTCTATTGAAAGAGAAAGCAAATAAATACAACCAGCATGTAGAAGTGGAATTGTATGGCTGTGCTTTGGTTGTTCATACCTCATAATTCTCAACTCATTTGCTTCCGAATCACTCAGACCGTAAGTGCATCCCGTAAATGCTAGCATATCCTTTTCATATCGTAGATGAAGAGCAATATATTTTCCACGAGATCTTAGACGCTCTACTAGCTTCTGTTTCGTAAGTGTTATGTTGGCTCAGAACCTCATTTAGAGACTGCTATAAATCTCCAACTGCAATTGAAGACTGTAAATGAGTTAAAGATATGTACGGTTTATCAAGAGAATTCATGCCTTTCCTAGGTCTTCAATTAGATCTGAAAACCGCAGTGCTTGGTAAAGACAGCGACATCTCAATCTCTGGATATCAATTGGAAGACCGTTGTTAGCAAGACGCGAGTCAGATTTTGGGATGTGAACTACCTGCAAGGCAGTGTGAGGTGAGATCATATAATAGTTTCAGACATCAGATCCAGGCAAAAATAGTACTTTCACATTAACAGATAATGACTGGAGCATAGTTTGCAGAAGTAAAAAATATGAACCATCATTGTAGATGGTCCAGTCGCAGAACCAGCATGGAGCGACTGACTCACTGGACAGCAGACCAGATGTTCAGATTAGGCTACTATGTACTCCAGCCAGTCCCAATTAAGTGATGTTTTGGGGTTCTCTTAAGTCACTTGCTTTAAGCTTTTGACTACATAATACTTTTTGCATATTGAGTTGCACTGTTTGGATGTGAGACAAGTAGATTTGTCTAACTCTTGAAAGATAGTTTCATAAAAGTAGTCAATTTAGAACAATAGACTTCAGACAACATCAGAACATCACTTATTTGTCACCAGAGGGAGTAACTAGTCATCTTTCAACCGTTAAATATTCATAGGAATGTCTGGTAACCAACTTGTTGCATGGCAGATCACGGAACATAGCAGAAGGGGGGCAGCACCATGGGAGCAAATGAGAGATGAAGACGCGAGGGAGGAAGGTTAGCGAAACAACGCAAGGCAGGCGACGCAATGGCAGAGGCTACAGTTCCTAGCAGAACAAACTTGCTTCTTGGACCAATTGAGTCGATAGTTTTCTTGGAGGGAAGAAACACAACTACAGGGTAGAGGGTAAAGACCCTCACCCGTGGCGCCGCGCCGTGTCTACATCAACGTGCTACATCCTCCATGTGCCTAGGTCATCACCTATTTGGCAGGTCATCCCCTGATGACTCAATTTGACTTTATGGCTTAATAACAATGCTCAAAGCCAGTTTATATCAAATCTATCACAAAATACCATATTGAGGAAAGCTACTTCAGGCAATTACGCCTGAAGCATAGAAAATCCTAATGAGCACATCCATGAGAAAGTATAACGCGATACTGCAGGCAACATCCAGGCAATGTTGTTTCTCTCCCTATAGCATAAGGCAATTATTGCAACAAGAACTACTACCATGACATTCTCAACTCATTTTGCAGTTTTGCATGAACTAGAACCAACATATCATATCAGTTCAACATATTAAAAATAAGCAGCAAAAAGAGAACCTCCTAAGTTTGGTGTTTGAAATGTAATTGAACTACCTTCTGATTCTTCCAGAGCTCTTTCACTTCCTCATAATAACTTGCACCAGACCATGAGGTGAAGTGTTTCCGGGCTCTTGGAGCAGATCGCAAACTTTCAGGCAAGTCACTCACAATGTGGACATCTCCTTCCAAAGCTTTAATAAAATGAGGCTCATCAAATATGTCTTTAAATGTACTGTAGAGTGTAGACAGTGGTGCGAGTTGTTAAACAAAAAATTAAGGAGCAATCAGACAGAATATATGGCAATAGCTAAACTATAACCTAATGCTCAGAACCTGGTATCTTGCCAGAAGGATCGCTTATCTAACTGAGGGATAACAAGTGTTGCATTCACCAAACGGGCAACTGCGACCATATCACAGATCTGCAGAGGGGAGATTATTAATAACAATATCTGAGTCAAACATAACACGGATTAATCAGAAGACACCAGCAAAAAAAAAAAACCAGGAAGCTATTTTTTTAACAAGAACAACTATATAATTATAGATGCAAGAGCATGCTCACATAAGATAGACAAATATAAAGCTTAGAGTTAAGTCTTGGTGCAATGGACTTACTCCAGTGCGCATTTGGTTGAGTCCTCCATTACTTCTAACAGTCATGTAGCTGTCTGATTTGCCTTGAACTGATAATACAAAAGCAACTGTTACAGCCATCAACAGAAATGATAATGGCAGAAAAATTATCATAATACCAGTATACCACATACACATATGCATCATTTTTGCATGAGTGCTGTTATCAGATTGCATATATACAAAGAAGGATACGTGTTTGACTGTGTATAGAACAATTACAAGAATGAGTTCCAATTTGGTCATTGTTGTGTTGCTCCTATGTTCCCACACCATATAACGTACATATGTTTTTTTAATAAAGTAAGAAAGCATCAAATCGAACCTTCTTGTTTAATTTACTAGCTTGTACAATCAAAGCCACTAAAACCAAAGAAGATATTATAATCATCTCAGAAAATGGGGTAAAGATGATATCAGGAGCCTGAATCATATGCATGAAGTTGGTGTCATCAAGAAGAGCTGGATTATCCACTAAATTGTACCCTAAAATCAACTGCAGCTAAGAGCTAACATTTGATATCATGGACACCTCAAGAATTTCATATTACTATTGATTATTATAAGAAAAATGATGCAAAGAAAATGAATTACCCTTATATCTAGAGGTCGGTGTAACACAAGCATGATAACCATAGCCATTAGAAGCCCACAATTGATCGCTTGACACCTGAACATCAAGCATTGCTTCGATTCAATGACAATTGGATTTCTAAGAGTGGTAGCATCACTACCCTTCATGAATAAATCTGTTAATATCAGTTTCATTTCACAGGAATGGAAAGCATGCAAATTGATTTGCATGTCTAATGTCCAAAGATATATAAGTGTGCACTGTCCTGTGAGTCTTCTATTGCACATGTTGGTGCATACAAAACATTAGTAGCATAAGAAAAATTATTAAAGAAAAAAATTATATGTCCAGTTTCCAACTTGGTCATCCAGAATAAGGGTGTCAAAACTCAAAAGCAAGCATTAAAGTTTGCTATCATGCCCTTCTGAAGTTTCTCAAGCTAACGTTTTTTATATGCTCTCCCTAGATACAATATTTCACTTTCCCCTAGCAACAGCATCCAGAGTTGGCCTATCCTTAGTCTCAAGATGGCATGAATGCTTAAGATTGGTCTACCCTTATATCCAACCACTAGTGTTATACTGGAATTAATTTCAGGAGCAATTTGTTCTCTGCAGCTAAAATCTTTTGTTTGAAGGAAACCAACAATCTGGCCTGCAGTTAGTACTAGTTTCACGAAGATCAATAGGTATGTTGCATTGCACACACAGCTATTCTCTATCAACAACCAGGGAAATGAGATTAACTTGACTACCAACGTGAGCACAAACAAAGCAAAATTCGGGCATCCAGCAACCGCATTGCGCCAAGCACCGACGCCTAGCGTACCAACTCGTGCAGTGAAACCTCAACAGGCAACAAGCTACCAGTAACCAAAATGGAGAAGGAGGGATCGCGAAACGGGCCTGGCGGGGCGGGTCCGGGTCCAGGCGGGATAGGTCGACCCGCACGACCTGGTGCAGGGAGGAGAGGAGGAGGAGCGCGGCGAAGGCGAGGAGCAGGCAGGCGCAGCGCGAGATCGGCGAGCGTAGGAGCCGCCGGTGCGGGCGGGGGTGGAGGAGCGGCGGCGCCCCGCGGGGTTTCGCCATGGCCGCGAGCGAGAGGGGATGCAATTGCAAGATGTGAGATCGGTCCGGCCCAGTGGCAAACCGTTGGCTTTGTGATATCTTTTCCAGGGCCAACGAGTTGGGCTTCGCTTTCCTTACGTTTTCCCATTTCTTTGTGACATGGGCTAACGACTGCTTGTTTCACAGTAGATCAGATCCTAATCGTGAACGGGGTTGTGGTCTGAGTGGTAGCGCGTGTTCAATGGGACGCTACGATTTAAACGTGCGTGTGAATATAAAGTGTGTGGATTACGTGCGTTTAAGTTATACCCGATAAAAAAAATCTTAATAATTAAAATAAATTTTAGTGATATAGAATAGTAGCCTGAATTATTTTCTTTTTGAATCACTGAATAGTTTTCTATACAACAACATAGTCTTTCAGTCCAAGCAAGTTGGGGTAGGCTAGAGTTGAAACACACCAAAATCCCTAAGTCATGGTTCAGGCACTTCAATAGCTGCTTTCCAAGTACTCATATTCAAATATAGATCTCTAGGTATATCCCAAGCTTTCAAATCTTTTTTTATTGCCTCCCTCATGACAATTTTGGTCTTCATCTACCTCTCCTCATATTATTAACTTGGCTTAAGACTCCACAATGCACTGATGCCTCTGAAGGTCTCCTTTAGACATGGCCAAAATATCTCAACCGATGTTGGACAAGCTTTTCTTCAATTAGTGCTACCTCTAGGCGACCGCGTATATCGTCGTTCCGAACTCGATCCATTCTTGTGTGACCGCAAAATCCATCGCAACATACGCATTTCTGCAACACTCGGTTGTTGAACATGTCGAATCTTTGTAGGCCAACATTCTGCTCCATACAACATAGCCGGTCTAATCGTTGTTCTATAGAACTTGCCTTTTAGCTTTTATGGTACCATCTTGTCACAGAGAATGTCAAAAGCTTATCGCCACTTGATGCACCATGCTTTGATTCTATGGCCAACGTCTGCATCAATATCTCCATCCCTATGTAGCATCGATCACAGATACCAAAAGGTATCCTTCTTAGGCACTACTTGACCTTTCAAACTTACATCTCCCTCCTCCTGTACAACTCCGCCAAAGCCGCATCTCATGTATTCGGTTGTAGTTCTGCTCAATCTAAAACCTTTAGACTCAAGGGTCTGTCGCCATAATTCTAGTTTCCTATTTACTCCCGCGTGTCTTTCGTCCACTAACACTAAATTATTAGCGAACAACATACACCAAGAGATATCCCCTTGTATGTTCCTGGTAATCTCATCCATTACCAAGGCAAAGAGATACGGGCTTAAGGCTGATCATTGATGAAGTCCAATTTTAATCAGGAAGTAATCTATGTTACCATCGTTTGTTCGAGCACTAGTCACAGCTGATCAGGAAGTAATCTATGTTACCATCGTTTGTTCGAGCACTAGTCACAGCTGAATAGTTTTCTATGACCGAGAAAAAAACAAATTGTATTCTTGTTAATACCATCACCGGTTGACAAATGCTGCCGCTACAATTACAATATTTGAGGGCACGATTCCTTCCCATGTGGCGTGTGCACAACGTGTCAAAAAGAACTCTTTTTTTCCTAATATAAAATGAGATATACAACATAAATATTGGGTATAGCTACCCTGGACGGAACTGGAAGCGTCAATTGACAGAGGGGAGGACTTTGGCCACAGTTGGGTCACATGTAAAATATGCTAGATCCCGTTCGTTTCACCGAAAAAATAAATCGAAACACTGTTTCGGCTGATTTGTTGTGAGAGAAAAATATTGTTCTGACTGAAAAAACAAGTTGAAAAGTATGAGTTATAAGATAAGCGAATAGGACGTAGATCGAGATAAGAGGTCCACATTATATTCCTCATCCCCATCGTGTCAGGCAACACTCACATGATACACACGTATCCAAAGTAACCATATACTGAAACTAAACAATTCCTCAATTCTGAAATGATAATCATATTTTACATAAGAAGAAGTCAAATTTATAAACTTCGATTTGATCAATTATATACAAGGTTATGATATACCTTGCGATAATAGATTTGTATTCAAAGTGCCTATAAGATGATATTATTTTTTTAGTAAATAACAATATATTGTAAAACATAATAATATGGTAAAACCTATTATTACGATTGTGTAGGCACCTGCTGGTGTAGCATTTTGATTGTCATTTTTTAATTCCTAATTTTACCATGATCATCCATAAGTGTTTGCACTGTCGTGTATGGCTTGCTCAAACAATCCTTTATTTTAATCTTATGCAGAACGATTATAGAAGCTACTTGATTCCATAAAAGTAAATGCAATGTTTTGTGAAATTCAAATGCTAAGCACATGTCCGAAGTCTGGAGGCAACTTCATTGTGGGTAGCAGCAAGTATGCTGACAACTGGATGCTCGAATGGTGTTGACGTCAATCCGGCTCACACACTAGCAAGACTAGATCGCTCAAGGTTGCACACGACCTATCACACACATCAAACAATGACCCTAATATCAACGAAACCAATCTAGAGATTAATTAGGCCAATTTAGAGTCCGTCCTTCGCCGCAAGAGCTCATAACACCCACCCCCCCAGAGGACCACCCGTCAGGGAGATCCACACTTGAGGTTGTCCTAGGGTCAGCAAGGTCACCTAGAACTGTTTACACCAAAATTTGGGAAGAAGAATTACAAAAACTCGAAGATCCTAAGATCGTGTTATCAAGGAATCAATTGCATAGAGACGGTATCAGCTGATTCAAATGCAGCGCTGGAATCGGCTCTCTTCAGATAGCGCTAGCAGATAACGATAAAAAGCTACGGCTGGCGTCGGGAGGAACATGTTGAACTCTATGAAAAGGAAAAATATTAGGGTCCAAGTTATCTTAAATTAGGATTGTTTTCTCTTATACCAAATATTATAATAAGTCTTGCATAAGTAGGACTCATGTTTAGATTTCGGATATAAATATTGAACCCCGGCTATTGTAAAGACAATCAATCAAATACAAGTTACTTACTTTTTCGGCTCTGGCCAACCCTTAGGAGTAGGAGTAGAGTAGATCTCGACGAGTTCTTCAGTGAGCAGGGCTGCATCGGTCCGGCCGACCTCTGGCTTGTCTATAAGTATCGTCATGGCTTATATTTCTGTTCGTATGGCTGCATCGATCCGGTCGACCTCCACTGCGACTCTGGTATAAGCTAGTTATCGACTCTTATCCAGTTAAAGTACGGCTGCATCGATCCGGTCAACCTCCACTGCTCGAATTAGATTAAGGTTAAGTTATCGGCTCTACCTAAGAGTGGCAACATTTGGGTAGATTCATTAAGTTACCGATCTTGCTGATGTTTTTATCGTTATTAGTTTGCAGCAATATCAACCTGCCCGGTCGAGATCGATTTAGATCAGCCTCATATCCTTTTAGTCCATCGTTTGCTTTGTTACAACACGATATTTCTTACTTTAAGCGACGGGTTATGTTTTATCAGTTGTTCTATTTCGATCTTGATCGCGCATAGTACGCGGTTAAGGCATGAATGATCTTGGAAAGGTTTGCTGGCTAGTTAAATCTGATCTACGGTTCACTATTATGGTTGTAACGATCCGGTCGATCTCCACTGATAGCACTTTAGATTGGAGGATGCTAGTTAGTAGATTTGTTCTTGATCAGGCGTGACATTAACTATTTACTATGCCCGCATCGGCTAAATAGCCGATCGCCTATGCTTTTAATGCCTACGGTGTGTTTACATGTTTTTGTTAAGCGTGAATAGATCTGTGTACTTTAAAGGTTTGATTTGTTGTCTCTATCATGACTGCATCGATCCGGTCGAACCCCACTGTTAGAGATAGCAGGTTAGGTCTGATGAGTCCATAGGTGTGTCTATGTGAAATAGTCGATTGTTCACACATTGTAATGGAGACGGAGATCCCGATCTTCCATCAGGTGATGGTAACTATCGTTGTGGTGGAGAATAACACACCGATCCGGCTTCAGATCAAAAGATCAAACCCTGCAATCTTAGCACCACAGCTCCTCTGGTTATCAACCAAGTCATGGACCAGGTTGACCTCGCCAAGAAGGCTAATCCCTGCCTACGCAACGAAGAACACAAGCAAGAACAAGAAAGAACGCAACCAAATTGCAGATGAATGATTATCTCACGAAGTTGGGGTCTCACAAACCGATGAACGGCAAAACTGTTCTTAACAGAATAATCTAAGCAAAACCTAAACCCTAATGGAGGAGTGGCGGCTGTTTATGAAGACTCTAGGGTCGTGCAAGACCCCTGGACGCACCCCTAATGGGCCCAAACTAGATACATGGTCCAACGGACCAAAAGACGGTGTTGCAGCACCCTGGCAGATTCTGGACGCTGACTTGTTTCGATGAATCCCGTTGATTCCAAACAGATTTTGATGTGAAACCACTTGGATTGGCTTCCTTATCAAATTAGCTTTCCATCCATATGTGGATCATCGAAAACAGAGTCCGGATGCGTCCTGGGTGACCAGTTTAAGGCAGACTGGTCCTAAAGGCCGAAGCAGACTCGAATTCTTGTTGGACTAGGCCTCCGGCTTGTGTTGGACGTCCTTGCTGGTCATCATCACCTGCACCACTTCCTCTAAGTCCTTCATGACCCTCTCCAATATTCCTAAGCAAGATAACATCATTAGGTAGTAGTCTATTCTCAAAAGTATGAAAAGTATCGCTTAAGAACGAGCTCACCTCTAAATTGAGTTGTCGCTTTCGAGCCCGAGTCATTGGACCTTGCATGACGGTTGGAGGATCAGCGGGTACCTCTGAAGAAGTGATGTCCTCATCACGCTGTAGTTCTCTTCACCTAAATCGGCTATTTTAGCCGATTCATCCGAGCCTTCACGTATAGCATGTCTTTCGGAAAGCCTATCGAAGTATGGATGTCTTTACGGATTCTTCGGTTTTAGTTTGTTATTATCATCATAGCTGTCATTGATCCGGTCGAACCTCACTGTTGATGATAACATATTAGATTCAGAGCATTTATAGGTCCATTCGTATCAGACAGTTGATTTGTTTGCATGCTATATCCTTTCGCGCCAGATTCATCAGCTCAATGATTCACACTGGTAATATCTACCTAGCTGATGATCTCATTTACATCTATGTGTAATATACCTGTCAACATAAAATCAATCGCTACCCACAAGCTTTACAGTCCGTAACAACCGATTTCTATGCGTAGCGGCTATTTAGTCATTTTTCCCATCTGGCTGCTCTCGAAGTGGCACACTTAGAATTGTCTGGGCATAGATCGGCATGTTCCACCTTAAATTACTGATAAACTTTCTCTCCTTGTCAATTGCAGGGTCAAATTGACTGGCACATCTCGGAAGGAATACGCAGGATTGGTTATCCCTACGTTGAAACCAAGCGGATCTTCAGGCTCATCCTAAGTAGATCCTTCCAGCTTGCTTGCGTGCCAGCACGATACACATTTTCGTGCAGACACATGTTCTGGCATGTCCGGTGGGACCCCATAATCGTCATGGCGGCTTACAACAACAATGATATCCTTATGGTGCCTTGTGAAGACTTACCTGATAGAGATAAAGACGTCATCATCAAAGCTATAGAAAAATTTTAGAACAAGTGTTTGTTGTTCTACACCAAGACACGTGACAATACAATTGTTCAGAAATATCCACTAATAAGAGTTCTGTTGCATGGGAAGACAGATGCAGATGAAGCTGAAGATAGGCGTTTCTTCGTGGAAGCTGTAAATAAATCTGTTCATGATGCCCTATCGAACCATAATGAAGTTTTCTTGAACACATTCCACAACACCATGAAAGAGGTGTTTCACGGGATTCCAGTTGATCAGGTTGGACCGACTTATTACAACATTCCACATCCGTCGACTCAGGGGACTAATCAATCCGGTACCAGCCATCAAGAAGCAACACTAGCTGGTAATGATGATGTCCAGGTAGTTCAGAGTTCATCTAAGCAAGTTCAAGGTGTTACTACGAATCAGATACAGTATAATCCTAGATCGTTAGTGCAGCATGTGCAACAGCCGTCGGGGCAAGGTCAGAACCAGATGATTAATTTTAGCACATCAGGCCAAATATCACCGTCGGCTCAAAAAATAGCACCATCAATTCAAAGGATCCATAGAGATATAGATCCTAACGTCTTTAACTAGAGACTTCAAGCAACAAACCAGCAAAGGACCCAGCAGATAGAGATTCCACAAGGATATCATTATGGCACGGATTACAACACCCTACACATGATTTCGAATCTAGGGTATCAAGTTACACATGATTTTAATTCACAGATGGGTCAATAGGTGCAGAGAAATCCAAATTCAAATACTGATGAGTTGTTGCTGAGAGTGACCGAGATGATGAAGAATTAGTTTGGTTTGAAGCCAAAAGGGTAGACCTTCTCATACAAACGCACATATCCAGAATGGTATGATTTGATCGCTCTTTCTATAAATTATAGGCTCCCAGAGTTTGCTAAATTCACTGGCCAAGACAGCACAAGCACAATAGAACACGTCAGTCGGTATCTTACACAGTTGGACGAAGCATCCATTGAAGAGGCCCATCGAGTTCGTTTCTTCTCCTTGTCCCTGTCAGGGCCAACCTTCACTTAGTTTTCATCACTGCTAGTTAACTACATTGCCAATTGGGCTGACCTAGAGAAGAAGGTTCATACATATTTTTACAATGGGATAGGAGAAAAGAAGATTACCGATTTGACAACTATAAGGCAGAGAACTAATGAATCAAGCATCGAGTTTCTTCAGAGGTTCCGAGAGACTAGAAATTTATGCTTCTCATTAAACTTGGCTGATGATCAGCTAGCTGCTTTAGCCGTTTAAAGAATGTTGCCAACATGGAGAGAGAAGCTGCTGGGACAAGAGTTTGACAACTTGGGTCAATTGGCTCAATGAGTGGCACTGCTCAATAGCCAATTCCAGAATATACGCAGAGATACCCGATTCTAGAAAAGTACCACAATGGCCGAAGCCTATAATCCATATTCAGTCGATGACGACTATGAAGACGATGAAGAAGAAGAGGTTGCTATGGCCGAATGGAATTGGGGTAAGAAGACAGTAACGGTGCCAAATCCTTAGAGAAGAGGAGTCGAAGAGAGCTACGATTTCGACGTTACAAAGTCAGACAAACTCTTCAATTTCTTGCTTGAGAAGGGACAGATCAAGTTGCCCGATAATCATGTTATATTGCCCCCTGATCAGTTGAAGAATAAGAAGTTCTACAAGTTTCATAACACTGCATCTCATTCTACTAATGAATGCAGAGTTTTCCGGTAGCATATACAGAGGGCTATTCAGCAAGGAAGGCTCAAATTTGATACACCTTAAAAGATGAAAGTTGATGATAATCCTTTCCCAAGAGATCAGAACATGGTTGATGCTAGGCTGCTCAAAGGGAAGACTAAAGTCCTAACATTAATTAGATCAAAAGAAACTAGAACAATCGATCCCGAGACGCAAATATCGGCTAATGAATACAGAAAGATTAGAAGGCATCGTGACAAGAAAAAAAGCTGATATGAGCAGGGAGAGACGTCAAATGATGGAGCGACAAGGCCGCGTATCACATCTCGGATTTTGTTGAATAAATGGCAGCGGCAGAAGGAAAAGGATTATCAGCGTTGGTTAGAAGAGCAAGAATACCAGCGTCAACAGGAAAAAGAAAGGTATAAAAGAAAACAAACTGAATCACATTGGAATTGTCCTTTCTTCAGCATTGCTGGAATGAAGGTTTGAAATTGCCTACCAGAAATAGCTGTCCGGAGTGCAGCGAACAATATTGGGAGTTCAGGTAATCTCAAGCCAGCCGTTGGTCTATCCATGCTCAAGATGAGTATCATCATAATAACATGGATCGGTGCTTAAAAATAGAAGTGTTCATGATCGGCTAGGAAAGCGAGTTGTTGATCAAAACTGGGCTGATTATGAAGAAGAAAGTAATGAAGAAGAATATGTTTGATAGGAAGGCCAATGGTGTCTAGGAGGTTTGACAAGAAGCCAGAAGAGAAGGGTGCAACGCCTAAGGAACAGAGAGCTAGAACAGGCTCAGGCATCTAGTAGACCTCGAGTGTGGAGTGCTAAGCAAACAACCGATAGAGGGCAACCATCGTCTAATATTCAAATGGCTTTTCTATTACCATCAGAATTCAGAGCTCCAGCAGATCAAGAAGTTTACTCAGATTTTGATGAATCGGAGTATGAAGAGATAGTTGCCAAGTTGATAGTTATACAGCAGGCTATATTCGATAAACCAGTCAAGCATCAACACTTAAAGGCTTTATATGTAAAAGGTTTTGTTGATAGGAAGCCGATGAATAAGATATTGGTGGATGGAGGTGCTTCTGTCAATCTTTTGCCTTACACCACTTTTCATAAACTTGGCAAGGGACCAGGAGATTTAATTGAGACCGACATGATGCTTAAGGATTTTAGGGGTAATACGTCTAAGACCCGGGGGGTAATGAACGTCGAACTGACAATTGGGAGTAAGACCCTGCTCACCACATTCTTCGTCATCGATGGAAAAAGTTCATACAGTTTACTCCTTGGTCATGATTGGATTCATGTAAACTGCTGTGTGCCGTCAACCATGCATAAGTGTTTGATTCAATATCATGGAGATGATGTCGAGCTGGTTCGCGTTTATGAATCTATGAGTATCACAACAGCCGATCCAATATACTAGGAGCTAGAAGACTTCGAATGCTTTTCTGGCACATTGTGGAAAGGAGGCTTCATTAGAGTCAATGGTGAGAGCCAACAACCAATCCAAGTAGTTAGCTTTGAAAATTTGTTTTAATGGATAATCCAATAGATGGTACAGATGGCAAACTAGGACATGGCTTTACGTCGGCCGATGAATTAGAGGAAATAGATATTGGTTCCGGAGATAGGCCTAGGCCAACGTATGTAAGTGCCAAGTTGGATCCTGAGTATAAGCAAGAGTTAGTAAGTTTATTAAAGGAATTTAAAGATGGTTTTGCTTGGAAATACTATGAAATGCCTAGGCTAGATCGATCGATTGTTGAGCATCGGTTGCCAATCAAACCTGGATATCGGCCGTTTAAACAAGCTCTAAGGAGGTTCAACCCAAATGTTCTCAATGATATCAAAAAAGAGGTTGAAAGGTTACTGGAAGCAAAATTTATCTAATCGTGCCGATATGCAGAGTGGATATCGAATGTTGTTCCCGTGTATAAGAAAAATGGGAAGTTAAGAGTTTGCATTGATTTCAGGGATCTAAACAATGCTACACCCATGGATGGTTATCCGATGCCGATAGCCGATATGTTGGTAGAGGCAGCAGCCGGGCACAAGGTCATTAGATTCCTGGACGGCAATGCAGGGTATAATCAATTTTTTATCACTGAGGAAGATATAGTAAAGATGGCTTTTAGGTGCCCTGGTGCAATTGGTTTATTTGAATGGGTTGTAATGACCTTTGGTTTGAAAAATGCCGGTGCAACTTATCAGAGGGCGATGAATTATATTTTTCATAAGTTGATCGGTAGGATTGTTGAAATCTACATTGACGATGTGATGGTAAAATCTAAGGGGTACAAAGAACATCTAGCTGATTTGCGTGAGACTTTGGAATGCATACGAAAGCATGGTTTAAAGATGAATCCCAATAAGTGTGCCTTTGGAGTATCAGTAGGACAATTTTTAGGTTTTATGGTCCACGAGAGAGGAATCAAAGTCGATAAAAAAAGCATGAAAGCAATTGATGAAGCAGCACCCTTGACTACTAAAACAGAGTTACAATCTTTGCTTGGTAAGATTAATTTTATCAGAAGATTTATTTCAAATTTGTCGGAAAGAGTTCTGTCGTTTTCTCCCTTGTTGAAGTTGAAAATGATCAAGAATTTAAGTGGGGTGATGTACAACAAAAGGCATTTGAGGAGATAAAAGAATATATAAAATATCCACCTGTGCTGGTCCCTCCTCAGCAAGATAAGCCTTTCAAGTTGTACATATCGGCCGATGACAAAACAATTGGATCGGCCTTGATGCAAGAGTTTGAAGGAAAAGAGCGAGTTGTTTTCTATCAGAGTAGAAGACTTCTGGATCCAGAAACAAGATATTCTTCCACCGAAAAGTTATGCTTGTGCATATATTTCTCTTACACTAAGTTATGACACTACTTGTTATCGACCGAGTGTACGGTTGTTTCCAAAGCTGATGTGATCAAGCACATGTTATCAATGCCAATACTAAATGGGAGAGTGGGAAAGTGGATTCTCGTATTATCGGAATTTGACTTGAGATACGAATCGGCTAAAGCAGTTAAAAGACAAGTAATAGCCAATTTTGCCACCCAGCATCATAAGCCAAGCATTGATTATGTAGAGCCGGTACCTTGGATGTTATTCTTTGATGGATCATCATGCAAGCAAGGTGGTGGCATTGGTATTGTTATTATTTTCGCCTCGGGGGGCAAGTTTTGAGTTTGTTTTTCCGACTGAACCAATGATTACCAACAACAAAGTAGAATATTAAGCTATTCTTAAGGGGATTCAACTTTTTCATAAAGTAAAGGCCGAAGCAATTGAAATATTTGAAGATTCACAGTTAATTATTAATCAGTTGTTCGGCCTATATGAGTGCAAAGAAGGTACTCTGAGGGGATATTATGATGAGTGCCAAAGGTTGCTCAAGGAATTTCCTCATGTCTCTTTTCAACATATTCTGAGAGCACAGAATCAAGAGGCAAATCGTTTAGCTCAAAGTGCATCAGGTTATCGAGTGTTTCAAGAAGTCTTGAGTAGTGAAACCTCGAATAATGATTGGAGAGTTGAAATAGCCGATTACCTTAGGAATCCATCATAGAAAGTTGACAGAAAACTAAGGTATAAATCGACTAAGTATGTTTTACTAGATGATCAGCTATATCACAAAATAGTCGATGGGGTGTTGCTCAAATGCTTAAATCAAGAGGAAGCTAAGGTGTTGATGGGCAAAATGCACGAAGGGATATGTGGAGCTCATCAATCGGCTTATAAGATGAAATGGATTATTCGAAGAACTGGATATTTTTTACCAACAATATTGGAAGACTATTTTGAATATTATAAGGGGTGCCAGGACTGTCAATGTTTTAGTAATGTCTAGAAATTGCCTGCATCGGCTATGAATCCAATAATCAAACCATGGCTGGTTCGAGGTTGGGGAATTGATTTAATTGGCCAGATTTTTCCACCCTCAAGTAAAGGACATAAGTTCATATTGGTAGCAGCGGATTACTTCACTAAGTGGGTTGAGATGATTCCTTCGAAGACGGTAACCTCAAAGGACATGGTTTATTTTGTCAAGGAGCATATTGTATATCGTTTTGGGATTCCTCAAACTATCACTACCGATCAAGGGACAATGTTCACATCAGAAGAGTTCAGAGATTTTGCTGCTAGCATGGGAATTAAGTTGTTAAATTCTTCTCCTTACTATGGTCAGGCTAATGACTAGGTAGAGGCGTTTAATTAGATTATGATTAAGCTGATCAAGAAAAAGAATGAGGAACAGCCAAAGTAGTGGCATTCAACGCTTAATGAGGCACTATGGGCATATAGGATGGCCTGTCATGGATCGATTAAAACATCCCCTTATGAACTTGTGTATGGTCATAATGCAGTCCTTCCTTGGGAGATTCAAACTAGATTAAGGCATATCACGTTGCAAAATGATTTGTCAGTCGAAGTCTACAAGAATCTTATGATAGACGACTTAGAGGACTTGAGTTGCCATCGGCTGCATGCTCTTAAGAATATCGAAGCCAATAAACCGAGGGTTGCAAAATATTACAATAAAAAGGTCAAGAGCAAGCAATTTTCTGAAGGAGACTTGGTCTGGAAAGTGAAATTGCCAATCGGGTCAAAAGGCAGCAAGTTCGACAAATGGTCACCTAATTGGGAAGGATCTTATCGGATTAAACATTGTGCGCCTGACAATGCTTATATTTTGGAAACACTAGGAGGAGAAAAAGAATTTGGCAGAGCAATCAATGGGAAATATCTAAAGAAATATTATCCTAGCGTTTGTATTAATACCTTACAACCGATTTGTTCGGTCGTCGACTCTAATAGCTGATACCAGAAGGGTATTGCCTCTAGTTCAAAAATAAACCCGAAGGGGTAAAAGCCGGTACAACATGTATCGCCTATAGAGCAAGAACAAACACAGATTGACACATGAAGTACGAAGCAAAAGAGAAACCACTTAAGACAAAGAGATTGTTTGCTAGTGTCACCTATTACAAGCTATAGGCCAGAAAACACTTTGTTTACTATGTCATCGGCCTAGGAAGTAAGGGCTAGAGAGTTGGCGGCGTCAAAGAAATCCTCGACCAGGTGCTCATGATCCCTAGGGTGTTCGGTGGCTGGAAAACCATGGGGAAGAAGCCGAAGCTTGTGGCCAGAGTGGGCTTGTGCAGTAGTCAATGCCATGGCAGCACCATGATGAACATCATGAAGAGCGACCGCTCTGACATGGTTTAGGATGTCATGCAAGCAAACCACTAGAACGGCGCCCCTAGCATTGACGAATCCTACTACGTACTCCGCAGCTGATCGGAGGCTTTCCAGCTGAGCTGATAGATCTAAAAGATTCAAGGGACGGATGATCAAGATCTTGAAGATAAAATTGAGAAGAGATAGAAAGTTGTGGTAAGCATCTCACCCATGATTCTGGCCTCGGCCTTGGGCAACCTATCCTCCACTGAGTCAGCCTTGGAGGGTGATCGGCACCAAACCATGGCCAGAGCTGATTCTACGATGGAGAGGCAGTCGGTGAGATTCTAGCCTGCCCGATCGATGGAGGCAAGCAAATCATCATTGTTGATCCACCTCCTTGGGTAGCAGGGGAGCTGACGACGAACTATTGGTGAGGACGACCCCGGAAGTTGAGCGGAGTCGGCCCTATGCTCTGGGACGATGGAGGCATCCTGAGTTGCACCCTCCTGATGATGAAGGCACTGGCATGATGACACAGATCCATTGAAGGCCTCCTTAGCAAACCTCTTGCTGTTCTCCATGACCTCAAACCTATGGGAAAGCAGGAATCACACCGAAGACACAAAAGATTTGGGACGAAGCAGGTTGTTTTTCGAACCACAGCCATGGCCCGTATATATAGCCCAGGAAGGTGAGATGATAGACTTCACCGGGGTTATGGAATTAAAGTCAGATATAGAAATGGATCAACACTCCAAAAATTCAGGGGACAGATCACGAAGAGATAACAGATTTAGACTTATTGCTTCCCATAATTACAAAGTATCATGGGATAGATACGAAAGGTTTACATTGACCAGCGATCAACCCACCAAGACTTCTTTGGATTGAAGGGAGTCCAGATCCCCACAAGGCCAAAGGTCATCATGAACCGAATCACATAGGCCCATTAATAAAATTGCATCAGGGGAAAGGGAAAGGCCGCCTGCTTAAAAGATGCCCATATACCCAACCGATTTCTTGGTGACTGGGAAACAATGGGAAAGAAAGCCGCCTACTAAAGATGCCCATTTCTCGATGGTTGGGAAACCATAGGAAAGAAGTCTATGGTTTTTCTGATGGGCATTTGATGAAGCGGACAAGGGGAAGGTGTCCACATATTTTAGCCCTTGCAAACACTAGAACAGCTCTGTGATCACGGAGAGAAGACTTAGATTCTTCTAACCGCAGTGGCTGATCCTCTTACTCGACATGGCGCTAAGATGAGCGACACAATCACCCTATGCATAAGAATTCTTCTAACCACTGAAGATCCTCATAGCAAGGAATTAGACCTTGGAGGGTCCGACGGAGCCAGAGGCACTCGAGGAAGCAAGCAGGAGAGAAACATAACTGAGTTGTTGAATTGCTCTCGCCAGAGTCAGATAGACATTTTATAGTCCACCTGGAAAGATGGATCCAAACGTCCGTGAAGCGATGATGCTCTCACAAAGCTTTGAAACGTGGGCTCATAAGCTGGCAAAGATGGTGATAGACAGTAGACCCCAGATCAAGATTCTCTACCCATGACTATGGACCTATCGGGGATACAGACATGATAATTTTGGAATAAAATTACTTTTATCCTAAAATTGGGTGGCATGTGTTTACACCAAAATTTAGGAAGAAGAATTGTAAGAACTCGAAGCTCCCAAGATCGTGTCATCAAGGAATCAATTGTATAGAGACGGTATCAGCTGATTCAAATGCAGCGTTGGATTCGGCTCTCTTCAGATAGCGTCAGCAGATAACGACAAAAGCTACGGTTGGCGTTGGAAGAAATATGTTGGACTCTATGAAATGGGAAAAGATTATGATCCAAGTTATCTTAAATTAGGAATATTTTCTCTTATACCAAAGATTATAATAAGTCGTGCATAAGTAGGACTCATGTTTAGATTCCGGATATAAATATCGGACTTTGGCTATTGTAAAGACAATCAATCAAATACAAGTTACTTACTTTTTTGGCTCTAGCCAACCCTTAGGAGTAGGAGTAGAGTAGATCTCAACGAGTTCTTCAGCGAGCAGGGCTGCATCGGTCCGGCCGACCTTCAGCTTGTCTGTAAGTACCGTCATGGCTTATACTTCTATTCGTATGGCTGCATCAATCTGGTCGACCTCCACTGTGACTCTGGTATAAGCTAGTTATCGACTCTTATATAGTTAAAGTATGGCTGCATCGATCCGGTCGACCTCCACTGCTCGAATTAGATTAAGGTCAAGTTATCGGCTCTACCTAAGAGTGGCAACCTTTGGGTAGATTCATTAAGTTACCGATCTTGCTGATATTTTTATCGTTGTTAGTTTGCAGCAATATCAACCTGCCCAGTCGAGATCGATTTAGATCGGCCTCATATCCTTTTAGTCTGTCATTTGCTTTGTTACAACACGATATTTCTTACTTTAAGCGATGGGTTATATTTTATCGGCTATTCTATTTCGATCTTGATCGCACATAGTACGTGGTTAAGCCATGAATGATCTTGAAGAGGTTTGCTGGCTAGTTAGATCTGATCTACGGTTCACTATTATGGTTGTAACGATCCGGTCAATCCCCACTGATAGCACTTTAGATTGGAGGATGCTGGTTAGTAGATTTGTTCTCGATCAGGCGTGACCGTAACTATTTACTATGCCTGTATCGGCTAAATAGCCGATCGCCTATGCTTTAACGTCTACTGTGTGTTTACATGTTTCTGTTAAGCGTGAAAAGATCTATTTACTTTAAAGGTTTGATTTATTGTCCCTATCACGGCTGTATCGATCCGGTCGAACCCCACTGTTAGAGATAGCAAGTTAGGTCTGATGAGTCCATAGGTGTGTCCATGTGAAATAGTCGATTGTTTACACGCTGTAGTTCTCTTCACCTGAATCGGCTATTTTAGCCGATTCATCCGAGCTTTCACGTATAGCATGTCTTTCGGAAAAGCCTGTCGAAGTATGGATGTATTTACGGATTCTTCGGTTTTAGTTTGTTATTATCATCATAGATGTCATCGATCCGGTCAAACCTCACTGTTGATGGTAACAGATTAGATTCAAAACGTTTGTAGGTCCATTCGTATCAGACAGTCAATTTGTTTGCATGCTATATCCTTTCTCGTCAGATTCATCGGCTCAATGATTCACACTGGTAATATCTACCTAGCTGATGATCTCATTTACATCTACGTGTATTGTACCTGTCAACATAAAATCAATCGCTACCCACAAGCTTTACAATTCGTAACAGCCGATTTCTGTGCGTATCGGCTATTTAGTCGTTTTTTCCGTCTGGCTGCTCCCGAAGCGGCACACTTGGAATTCTTTGGGCACAGACCGACATGTTCCACTTTAAATTACTGATAAATTTTCTCTCCTTATCAATTGTAGGGTCAAATTGACCGGCACGTCTCAGGAGGAATACGCAGGATCGGCTATCCCTGCGTTGAAGCCAAGCGGATCTCCGGGCTCATCCTAAGAAGATCCTTCCAGGTTGCTCGTGTGCCGGCACGATACGCATTTTCGTGCCGACAAGAACATTGTTGGATCTCATAGAGATGCAACGAACAACAAGAGATTGTTAAAAAGACAAAAAAAAAAGGGGTATAGTAGATGTAAAAAGTCAATTGGATGTTGCATCTCTCGATCGACCAAGGATGCTCCATCTAAATGAAAAGGGTATAGTAGATGTTGGATCTCTCAATCGACCAAAGACGCTCCATCGATTTCCACTCCAGATTTCCACTCCAGCTATGTAAAAATTGAACTAGTCTCTTCATATTTTGTAGAGATCCTAGAACATTCAAATGAAACGGACGAACTGATGCTTCTTTGTTTGGCTTATACCGATACCAGTGTCCCTTGGTCGGAAACTCAGAATCGATGGAGCAAACTGTCCTCGGTGGCTGACGGTTACCTACATTGCGACTATGCACCAAGTACATTGTGCCTTGGTCGGAAAGATAGTTTGCACTGCTGGTTTTAAAGGATATCCAATTATTAACCGAATCCTAGGCTTATGACTCGGCAATGAAACATATAGTCACTGCCCGCTCTAGCAAAATCGACGGTGATGGTCGGTAGTGATTGCCCGTTTTATAGTAGTGTTAGGTCTTTTCTGAATAAACTATGCTAATCGACAATTAATTTTGCAGGCTTGCAATTGCTATAGTCTAATCCGTGTCCCACTACATGATACTTTAGGTAAGAGCTTGTTCGGCTGAGCTGAAATTTGGCTTGTTTGGATTATTTTTCTAGCCGGAGCAGTATTTTTCTCTCACAACATTTCAGCATGAACAGTGTTTACAGCATGAACAGTGAAATTTCAGCTCAGCCGAACACTCCCTAAGTTATTAGGAACACTCCCTAAGTTATTAGGAGACCATTAAATATATTCAATGTAAAGCTAGCTACCAATTCTTTCTCATCACTGTCGTGCAGTGGCTCATCCATGGGGGCGGCACATTACCCTGGGATCCACTGAGGCTGGCAAGGAAGGATGGGACAGCGGAAGTTACAGTTAGTGTAGGAGAGAAAATGTTAAGTGTTCCGTCGGAGAGAACGGGAAAAAAAAAGGTCACATGGTGTGGAGAGCCGTCCAGGTGCAACCGAGCTTGTTGACTATTTAACCTACCTTACATAGTAATAAAATGGGAAGCTTCGTTCATTCAGTTGTCCTACTAGTTATATATTGGCACAGCCAAGGACCAGTACGGCGAAGGTCAAAAGGTTCTTATTAAAAGTTTAGTCCTGTCACATCGAATCTTTGATACTAAATAGAGTATTAAACATAGACTAATTACAAAACTAATTACATAGATTAAGGCTAATTTATGAAACGAATCTATTAAGTCTAATTAGTCCATGATTAGACAACGTGGTGCTACCGTAAACATTTGCTAGCTATGGATTAATTAGGCTTAATAGATTCATCTCGCTAATTAGTCTATTCCTGTACAATTAGTTTTATAATTAGATCGTGTTTAGTCCTCCTAGTTAGTATTCGAACATCCGATGTGACACAACTAAACTTTAGCCCCTGGATAGCTCGATCACAATCAGTGTGCTCAGTGGAACCGCCGGCTCGATTAGCATAATCCCCATCACTAACGATAACGAAACTCGTCATCTTTGCTACGCAACCTACATAGAGTAGCTTTCTGCTTCTTTTGCAACGGAATCTGCACTCGATCGTCACACTCGATCGTCAGGTGAGTGAGAACACGGGGATGGCGCGATGAGGTCATCTCCTACGCCATGTTGACGCTTTCTCACGTGCCCACCGGCATTTCAATTAAAATTTCCACGCCTCCGACCCACGAGTAGGTATGAAAACGGATCGTATACAGACGGATATCACCGATATTATATTTGTTTTCATATTTCTGTCCGGATTCAGATTCGAATACGGATAGTGTCAACTATGTCGAATAGGATACGATTGGATATCGACATCATAAATATGCGATTTGAGTATTCGGATACAGATACGGTATCGGATGTTGGATATCCGGACTCGGATATGGACAGATCTCGACCCCTCTAAACGGATTCGGTTTTGAATACGGTCGGAAAATATCCATACCGTTTTCATCCCTACCCACGAGCCCAGCTTCCTTTCCACCTTTCCCAAAAGAGTCGGTAGGTACGGTGTTTGGAATCCGGCGCTGTCTAATGGACACCGCCGACTCATTAAAGTTTGTTTTATCTTTTCTAAGGTTAGTTTCGATTGCAGATTTTGGGCCTGTTCGCTTGTCTGAATTCTGGAGGAATCTGGATGGTTTGAAGGAATCCTGGATGAATTTGTGAGAGAAAAACACTGTTCCGAATGAAAAAAATAAGCGGATCATGCCGGGTTTAAGGGCACGCGAACGGGTGTCTTAGTTTTCAAAATTGCTATCTCATATAACCTCTCTCAAATATACAGTATAATCATTTTATCTCACGGTTTCATAAGGTAGCTATAAGGCTGGACGAAAACTCGAAACTCGTTAGTTCGCTCGGCTCGTGGCTAGCTCAGCTATAGCGAGCCGAACCGAGTCAAGATTTTAGCTCGTTAGCTATAACGAGCCAACTCGAGCCAGCTCACGAGCCACGCTTTAGAGTGAAAAAGCAGCATAACTTTTATATCACTTCATGTCTTGCATTTACAATTGGTTGACGACTGATCGAGATCCTATAAAGCTATAATATTAAATTATAACAATGTGTTTTGATCAAATATGTTATAAGAATTATGTTGCCTCTTGCAAAGGTACTGTACAAGAACATAGTCAAGTTAGCAAATAAATATGGTCAACAAAAACAAATATTCTTAATATTTACATGATATTAGATGGAGTTCATATGTGAAATAAGTTACTTATAGCGTCTCAAACTATGAGCTAATTCCTCCGTTCGAAATTATAAGTCGTTTTGATTTTTCAAGATACATTACTTTTAGTTTGCTGCGTACCAAGAAAAGCCATGATGACCTACAATTAGAAATGGAGGGAGTATTTTCTAATGGCACCCAAAATTTTCAGCCGTGCCTGCTCCATCACTGGAAAGAGAGGGAGACCCTAGATTGGATTAAGCAGGAAAGGGCAGGACAATAGTAGGAACAAGATCGTCATGCGAGAGATTGTTGGAGAGGGAAGCACTGTTAGAGTGTGCAGCGATTCGACCCGGCTTGCTATATCCATGAGCCGCCGGTGCCACACCAAGCCTAGGTTCGTTAGAGCCTACAATATACCAAGATCTTGCGCCTAACTCAACCCAAAAGACTAACATCATAGTCATAGGTGAAGGTTGCCCCTGCCTTATATGTTCTACTCTCCCACCATCAATTCTGTTGTGGGACTAAACCTCCCGCGTCACACATTGGGTCCAACTCTTCAAATCACACAACCTCGTACAATCTCGGAAGACGTTCTCCAATCCCATCCCATGTGACCTCTGAGATGTTAACGAACACCTCGTCACCATGCGACCCTTGTGACTTTTCAAGTTTTCGAACCATAGACTCTGATACCACTTGTTAGAGTGCGCAGCGGATTCGGCCCGCTATACCCATGAGTCGGCGCCACACCAGGCCTAGGTCCACAAGAGGCCACAATATACCACAGTCTTGGGCCTACCTCATGTAACACCCTAGGTGTTAGGCTTGCATAATTTGACTTGCATTGCATGAGCATAAGCATCAAGTATTCATATATAATGGAACATTGTTCATGTAGACCACTTTGTCTAATTAAGCTCCTAAGTGATGCTATGCATGTTGACCTAAGAAGTAATTTGTGTAACCAATGTATGAAATACTTGTGTGATTTTAGGAATAGCTTAAACATGTTTAGAATGTCATTATGAACAACTTTGGTATTCATGACTAGGGCTAGTTTGGTCACTAAGTCATAGTTTAAGTGTAAGCCATCATTTGAATGTAGTATGTTTGACCTAGTTTGAACAATATCATAGAGACTTTGCATGGATGTGTTCACTAAAGCAAAGTTGTAGTATTTGATGAGAGGAACAACTTTTATTTTTAGGTCATAGGCTAGTTCAGCTCCTAACATGCTTGAAATTGGCTCACAAAAGTCAGCATTTCACTGTTTTCAGCACTTAGGAAAATTTTGCTAAGTCTTGCGTACTTACAGTTTGACGGGCGCTACTTTGTGCTGATTTTACTCTCTATCCATTGAGAATTAGTCTTTGATTTCTTAAGAAGATTTGTAGCTGGTACATAGCTCTACAAAACTGGTTTAGACATCGTGCACTAATTCACCACCGTTTGGGATTTAGAAAGGGATGAAAATGCGCTGTCAGGCGCTTGATCGGGCACTAACGAACGCCGCGTCGTGCGCTGTCATGGCCGACCGCGAACAGAGCATGGCCGTCGCATGGCCACCGCTGGCCGACGCCGGGCCCTCGACACCGCGCGCTGGCGCTTGATATCTGCGAGCCTCGCGCCTCATTTCCACACACTCGTGCTCCCTCACTCACTCTCCGGCGTCCTCTCTCGCTCTCGCCACGAAAAAGCACAGCGCTGTCGAGCACCGTGTAGCTTCGGTGTCGCCTAGTGCTCGCTCCGCCGCACCATTGCCACCTCCATCTTGCCCACCGCTACGCCACATTCCCCTTTACATCCTCGCCTTGGTTGCAGCACTTGACGAGCTTCGGTTTGGGCGTATTCGCCGTGTTCGTCCTCCCCGGACTCATGACATCCATGGCCGCCTCCACGGTGACCTCGCTGCTACTTGGTTGGCTTGTGCTTTGCGTTTGATTTCTCACGTTAGGGCTTGTGTAGGATGTGTTCTTGCTTGTGGCATGATGTTACCACAAAAAGTTGCTTCGCCGACGCTGAACACGATGACCCGCACCGTCGCGCTCTCGCCGCAGCGCCACTGCGCACGTGGCCGAAGCTCGTCGGAGCACCTCACATCACCTAGGTCACCAAGATAGATCCACATGGTCACCGTGGTGCTTGTGCGCTACTCGCCTGGCTTTGTTGTGGCCTATAACGGCCGACGTACCACAGCGCCGCGCCGCCGTGCCGCCATGGGCGGCGATAAGGTGGCTCTGTGCATCCGCGCCTCCACCACCTAGGTCAATCGATGCGTCTCAGTGTGTAGATCACGTTGGTGCAGTTCATTTTGCCGAAGGAGCTCGCCATCGGCGAACTCCAGCCGATCCGCATCAAGCAGCGCCGCTCCCCTATTTTTCGTTTCACTGACGTGCGGGCCCGACAAATTCGAGGACCCCGGCTATCAGTGACTCAGTTATAGAAGCTAGTTCATTTATTTCCATATTTGCATGCACCTTTGAAAAGTGATAAGTGGAGTTCTAGAGGTCCAATTGAAGGGTTATGAGGATGCTACACTAGCCGAAAAACAAAAATTTCGACATCATAAACCAGGATCTACTGCTAGTTATAGATCATGGGATTACCACTAGACGCGCAGGTGCAGCGGAAGCGACTCGATGTAGTCAAACGCGTCATAGCAGTGCCATGCAGTTGTGAGGTCATCCGCCCGTCCGTACCCTTCATGCGGTTCGTCCTTGTGCTCCAGATGCAGCACCTTCGAGGTATCCACACGTACAGGGAGGAAGCGTTGCACCTCCGGACTGCTAGGTCCGTGAGGAGCAGCAGATGCGGGTGTAGGATGGGTGGCGGCAGCTGTCAAAAGGCGTGGATTCATTTGCCCTGTTGCCCCACCCCACATATTTATAGGCGTCCCTAATGAGCTCCTGAGTTGGAGGCCCATTAGTAACCCTAAGCCTTGTCTAATTCGGATCCAATCTGAACTAGGCTTCCAACCCCTTAAGCGTGCGGCCCTATGGGTTCACGCACACATAGACATGGTCCGAGTACTCCTACTCGACCATTAGTTGATAGCGGCCTCTAGCAAGGCATGTCAACTCTTATGCGTATGCAAAGATCATATCAGACGAACCACCACAAAACCACATACTTGTTATTCCCTTGCCTCACGATATTTGGTCCAACTCATAGGTTAACACTTAACCCAAGCATGGCCATGCATTTCTTGATCTAATCATTATAGTGATCAGTGATATCTCTCTCATATATAGAGAGGGGCAAATTCCATCTTGATTGTCTATGTCTTATAGCATGTTTCCCGACAAACCCGAAAACCACCTTTATAACTATCCTGTTATGGAGTAGCATTTGATAGTCCCTGAGTAGGTCATTTCACATCTTGAATACATACAACAATCTCAGGTCTAAGGATATAACGTACATGATGTGAATGGAGATAATAACGACATCTCACGTTGGGTCAGTCCAGCCCCATGTCATACATGTGCCCACATTATTAGTTTGACATCTCCATGTCTATGACTTGTGAAACATAGTCATCAACTAATAATGTGTTGATCCATTATTCATGTGTGTCCTCACACGAACTCTGATCAGGGACAACATTAGAATAACCATTCAAGTAAAAGAGTTTCACAAACAATTCACATAATTGCTAATCGATATAGGTTGTCTTTAATGGAAATTCAATGAACTCATAATATATCATGGATACAAGGCAATATAATCATCTCTATGATTATCTCTAGGGCATACTCCTAACAATCTCCCACTTGCACTAGAGTTAATCTTGACGATATCTAATACCCATAGCTCTTATGTGCGCCTCATGCTTAGGCTGTGGAAGATCCTTTGTCAAAGGATCTGCAACATTCAAATCTGTGTGTATCTTGCACATCTTGATCTCATCTCGTCTAACGAACTCTCGAATGAGGTGAAATTTCCGTAGTACATGTTTGCACTTTTGGTGATTCCTTGGCTCCTTAGCCTGCGCAATTGCCCCATTGTTGTCACAATGTAGATTCAATGGGCTGGATGCATTTGGAAACACACCAAGTTTAATGAGGAACCTCCTCATCCAAACACCTTCCTTCATAGCTCTAGAAGCTGCAATGTACTCGGCCTCTGTTGTAGAATCGGTCACCGTCTCCTACTTGGAACTTTTCCAACTTACAGCACCACCATTTATTGTGAACACAAAACCTGATTGAGACTGTGAATCATCCGTGTCAGTTTGGAAGCTAGCATCGGTGTAACCATTTACAATGAGCTCCTCCTCACCTCCATAGATTAGGAATACATCTTTAGTCCTTCTCAAGTACTTAAGAATGTTTTTAACAAGTGTCCAGTGACTCTCTCCTGGATTAGCTTGGTACCTACTCGCAACACTTAGAGCATATGAGACATCTGGGCGAGTACATATCATGGCGTACATGATGGAACCAACTGTCGAGGTATATGGAACCTTACTCATGTGCTTCCACTCATCAGTTGTCGAAGGACACTATTTATCGCTAAAGCGCATACCATGTGACATAGGCAAGAACCCTTTCTTGGACTGTTCCATGTTGAATCGTTTCAACACCTTGTCAATGTACGTATCTTGGCTTAATCCTATAAGCCTCTTCAATCTATCTCTATAGATCTTGATGCCCAAAATATATGCTGCTTCTCCTAAATCCTTCATAGAAAAACTATTATTCAATGAAGTCTTTATGAATTGCAACATAGGAATGTCATTCCCAATCAATAATATGTCATCCACATACAAGATCAAAAATACAACAGCGCTCCCACTTTCCTTCTTGTAAACACAAGGTTCTTCTTCATTCTAACGGAAGCCAAACCCTTTGACCACTTCATCAAAACGAATGTTCCAACTCCGAGATGCTTGCTTTAACCCATAAATGGATTTCTGAAGCTTGCATATTTTTCCAGCATTGTTTGGATCAACAAAACCTTCGGGCTGTATCATATACACGTCCTCATTTAAATTTCCATTTAGAAAGGCTATTTTAACATCCATCTGCCATATCTCATAATCGAAATAAGCAGCTATTGCTAGAATGATCCGGATAGATTTAAGCATCGCTACTGGCGAGAAAATCTCGTCGTAGTCAATTCCTTGAACTTGTCGAAAACCCTTTACAACAAGTCGAGCTTTATAGATGTGAACATTTCCATCCATATCCTTTTTCTTTTTATAGATCCATTTGCACTCTATGGGTCTAACCCCATCAGGCGAGTCAACCAAGTTCCAAACTTGATTGTTTCCCATGGAATCTATCTCGGATCTCATGGCACTTTGCCATTTCTCGGAATCTAGGTCCATCATTGCTTCCACATAAGTCGCAGGTTCATCATCGTCTAACAATAACAAATCCCCACGCAACTCATGGATTCTTGCTGACCTTCGTGGTTGTGGCAGTGTTTCTATTGCCACGGGTATCTCAACTTGTGCTGCTACATTAGCATCACTCGTAGAGTCCTTCCCAACTGGCTCATCTTAAACTTCTTCAAGATACACCTTCTGTCCACTTTTCTCTCTTTTGAGAAACTCTTTCTCTAAGAAAACACCGTTCCGAGCAACAAACACTTTGCCCTCTGATTGGTTGTAGAAGTAATACCCTAAAGTTTCCTTCGGATATCCCACGAAAAAGCATTTGTTTGATTTGGGTGTTAGTTTATCTGTCATAAGTCATTTGACATAAACTTCACAACCCCAAATTTTCAGAAAAGACAAACTGGGACTCTTACCAGTCCACATCTCATATGGTGTCTTAACTACTGATTTAGATGGTACCCTATTCAATGTGAAAGCGGCTGTTTCTATAGCGTATCCCCAAAATGATAACGGTAGGTCTGACTGGCTCATCATAGACCGAACCATATCCAACAAAGTCCGATTACGTCGCTCAGACATGCCATTTCTCTAAGGCGTTCTAGGTGGCATAAGCTGTGGAACAATTCCGCAACACTTTAGATGATTGCTAAACTCGTGGCTCAAATATTCGCCTCCACGATTAGATCGCAAAGCCTTAATTTTCTTGCCACGTTGATTCTCTACTTCACTCTGAAACTCCTTGAACTTTTCAAATGTCTCAGACTTATGTTTCATTAAGTAGACATAGCCATATCTACTAAAGTCATCAGTGAAGGTTATGAAGTATTGGAATCCGCCTCTTGCTATCATACTCATTGGTCCGCATACATCAGTATGTATGAGTTCCAGCAAGTCTACCGCCCTCTTAGGAAAACTTATGAAAGGCGCCTTGGTCATCTTGCCCAGCAGGCAAGCCTCACATGTCTCGTATGATTCAAAATCAAATGAAGTTAAAAGCAAATCAGAATGGAGCCTCTTCATGCGATTCTCACTTATATGACCTAAACGACAATGCCACATATAGGTAGGACTTAACTCATTAAGCCGAGGCCTTTTAGCACTTATATTACAGACAAGAGCAACTTCAAGATTTAAAATAAATAACCCATTCACAATGGATGTAGAAGCCACAAACATGTCATTTTTAGAGATCACACAACCATTGTCTTTACTCGCAAATGAATAACCATCCTTCATCAAACATGAAGGTGACACAATGTTTCGACTTAAACTAGGAACAAAATAACAATTATTCAACTCCATAATAAATCCTGACGGGAAGTGGAGTTGCATCGTCCTGACGTTCAACGCAACAACTCTTGCATTATTGCCCACGTGGAAATCAACTTCTCCCTTTTCCATGCTTCTACTTCTTATCATTCCCTACATCGTATTGCAAATATGAGCAACCGATCTGGTATCAAATACCCAAGAATTAATATAAGAATTAGCAAGGAAAATGTCTATAACATAAACAACAAGTGTACAAGCTGTGGGAGTACCTTTACTGCCGCAATCCTTAATGGATTCCAGGTACAGCTTGCAGTTCCTCTTCCAGTGACCTTTCCCATGACAATGAAAACACTCAGCATCAGCAGGTGGTCCAGCCTTGGGCACAGGTGGGTTTGGCTTAGAGATCTCATCTTTAGCCTTGCCCTTTTTCTTCTTCTAAGAATTGCCCTTCTTCTTAAACTTAGGCTTGTTTTGGACCGCCATCACATGGCTACTGCCAGCATCTTTCTTGATGTCAGCCTCTGCTGTTTTAAGCATGCCACATAACTCATTCAAGCCCTTCTCCGCCCCATGCATATGGTAGTTCACGACGAAATTTCCATAGCTAGGTGAAAGAGATGCAAGAATAAAATCAGTAGCTAATTCAGGGCCAATTGGGAAGCCTAGCTTCTCCAACCTCTGAGTGTAACCAACCATTTTGATCACATGTGGCCCAACTGTTGCGCCCTCTGCTAGCTTGGTTTCAGCAAAAGCCTTTGAGACATTGAACCTTTTAGTCCTGGCTTGAGTCTATAACATATCATTGAGCGCCACGATCATATCATGCGTTGCATGGTTATTATCAAACTACAACTACAGATCTGGTTCCATACAAGCAAGCATAAGGCAACTCACTTCAAGATCAGCATCACATGCTTTCTTGTAAGCGTTTTTCTCTACAGCAGGTGCATTATCAGCAGGCTCATCTGGTAATGGGGTGTCTAGAATTTCTTCCTTTTTCTCTGCCCTGAGAACAATTCTCAGGTTGCGGATCCAATCCACATAGTTTGTTCCATTCAACTTATCTTTCTCAAGAATTGAACGCAAAGTAAATGGTTGATTGCTAGGTGCCATTTATCTACAACAAAAGTAATACAAAATACTAAGACAATGTATCCAAGATAGAGTAAACAATATTAAAACTTTAATATAATCTACTCCCACTAAAATCAATATCCCTCTATTGAAACTTAGTGATTCAAGACCCACAACTAACAAGTCTACTAGTGAGCTTTAGCATCACCGCTAGAAGACATGGTAGATTGGTAAGCAACTCTTTGCTAATCATATCACATATGACTCTTGTTGTTGGGTAGCATCTCTATGCTTTGGTGCCCAACTACTCATGCTCCAAGGTCCCTAACCGTTAGGATGATCTTGTTCAAGTAACCAACCCTTCTGCTGTAAGTATCCGATATGAACCTGTCTAGTCAAGGAAAACCAGTGGCACCCTAATTTCATAGACCCACCACCGATTGTACAAGACACCTGACAGTGCAAGGTTTGGGGAAGCATTTTAACTTAAACATTGCCGAGGGATCGTTCTACTTCACCATCGCATGTAGACAAAAACATTATCGCACGCGAAAGTAGAATATAGTAATAACGGCATTAACACAGAGATATGACATGGTATAGACCAATGTTCCTTTGGGGATCTTCATCTCCATCGAACGGTTCCTCATGATGATCTCCATCTCCATGATCCATGTATGCCATCCTTCAGTGATGAGTCCACCAAGACTAGCTATCACTAACGCAAGGCAGTGAAGAAGATTACATAGTCGCGGATATGATCATCACAGTTTGGCACGCAGGCCATTACATCAATTTGACAATATCTTAGTGGCTCCAGCCATATTGTCATACTCATGACATGCAAGCCATGAATTAATTACATACATGCATCACATACACATAAGGGCTACACCAGTCATAAATTCCTTCAAAACAGAGTTAACCGATTCCGACGTCTAATCTTAAAACGCCGAAAACACCATCTTCCCGGCCTTTTTTTGCAAATCTAATTTCAGCGAAATCGGCAGATGTAAAAAATTTTTCTCTACAATTTTCATATAGAATTCGTCTCAATCCGAGGCCGTATGCAAAAGTTATGGCTGTTTTACCGAACAACACTTTTTCTTGCACCCCAGCGCCCGGCAGTAGATCCAATCTATCACCGTTGCGCATCACATGCGCTCGGCACTTGACCTAGGTTCAATTCGATCAATCTGATTGATCTCCATCTTGCTATGACTGGATTTACATGTATCACTTAACATGGATGGCGAAATTCCAACCGGTACGAGTAGATCGTTACAAGACCAACACGGTAAAATCACGAATCATGATCAGAGACTCATCTACAACCGTGCATATCTCCATACGCACTCATCCGAACCTATAACGACGCAGTAACGGCTCTGATACCACTGAAGGGTTATGAGGATGCTACACTAGCCGGAAAACAAAAATTTCGACCTCATAAACCAGGATCTACTGCTAGTTATAGATCACGGGATTACCACTAGCGCGTAGGTGCAGCAGAAGTGACTCGATGTAGTCAAACACGTCGTAGCAGTGCCATGCAGTTGTGAGGTCATCCGTCCATCCGTACCCTTTGTGCGGTTCATCCTTGTGCTCCAGATGCAGCACCTCCGAGGTATCTACATGTACAGGGAGGAAGCGTTGTGCCTCTGGACTGCTAGGTCCGTGAGGAGCAGCAGATGCAGGCATAGGATGGGCGGCAGCAGCTGTCAAAAGGTGTGGATTCATTTGCCCTGTTGCCCCACCCCACATATTTATAGGCGTCCCTAATGAGCTCCCGAGTTGGAGGCCCATTAGTAACCCTAAGCCTTGTCTAATTCGGATCCAATCCGAACTAGGCTTCCAGCCCCTTAAGCGTGCGACCCTATGGGTTCACGCACACATAGACATGGCCCGAGTACTCCTACTCGGCCATTAGTTGATAGCGGCCTCTAGCAAGGCATGTCAACTCCTATGCGTACGCAAAGATCATATCAGACGAACCACCACAAAACCACATACTTGTTATTCCCTTGCCTCACGATATTTGGTCCAACTCATAGGTTAACACTTAACCCAAGCACGGCCATGCATTTCTTGATCTAATCATTAGAGTGATCAGTGATATCTCTCTCATATATAGAGAGGGGAAAATTCCATCTTGATTGTCTATGTCTCATAGCATGTTTCCCGACAAACCCGAAAACCACCTTTATAACTACACTGTTATGGAGTAGCGTTTGATAGTCCCTGAGTAGGTCGTTTCACATCTTGAATACATACAACAATCTCAGGTCTAAGGATATAATGTGCATGATGTGAATAGAGATAATAACAACATCTCACGTTGGGTCAGTCCAGCCCCATGTCATACATGTGCCCACATTATTAGTTTAACATCTCCATGTCTATGACTTGTGAAACATAGTCATCAACTAATAATGTGCTGATCCATTATTCATGTGTGTCCTCACAAGAACTCTGACCAGGGACAACATTAGAATAACCATTCAAGTAAAAGAGTTTCACAAATAATTCACATAATTGCTAATCGATACAGATTGTCTTTAATGGAAATTCAATGAACTCATAATATATCATGGATACAAGGCAATATAATCATCTCTATGATTATCTCTAGGGCATACTCCTAACACCAATTCCTGTGAACCAAATTTTGTTGTGTTCCTCATGAAGTGTAGTGTTTTATAAAAATATGAGATGTACAGTTTCTAATATTTTTTTGGTGATTAAAATATATTTAAATAAATACTTTTTGAATGTTTACAATCTTGTAAATTAGATATCTTGAGCTAGAAAAAATGATAAAATTGTGATTCCAATTTTGTTGATTTTGTGTTGTTATGCTCTAGCTAGAAAAAATATTAAACTTGCAGTAAACTTGATTTAAATGTGGTCTTTCTATTTATCTATTAATAAAGGGCATTTTCTAAGGAAAATTTTTGGGATAAAAATATGTAACATATTGCTATGCAATTTTTTTACAGTAGTATGGCACTAGTATAAAGCTAGGAAAATTATATAATCTGTTGTTTGACACTTTTCTATAGGGTTAACTAATTGTGCTAAAATAACCCTTACTAGCTTGTCATTTTTGCATAGGATGTTATACGTGTCCAAATGGTATGAGA